>NC_081411.1:170865029-171165029 GCF_030272615.1 Cryptomeria japonica | reverse complement strand
ATGAGTAGAAGATGGAATATGTGCCAGTGACCCCAAATATGTAATTTCTTATCCTTGAACCTTGTAGTTATTAAAATATCTCATTAAGACAATAATTTTTCTTCTTATTAATGTAAGTGACAAGAAAGTAAATTGAGAACAATTACTACCTATATGTGAAATAAAATTTAGTAGCTACAGAATATATCTCTCCCTTTACAAATTACTTGGTTTTATGACTTCTGCCATATATGACATAAGAATCACATAGTAAAACATAAAGATCCTTCTTATAAGTAATAAATATAAATATAGAGAGAGAGACTGACTTTAATAGAATAATGTAAATATATCAACTAATATAAATTTGTGAATAAATCTATTTTAATGTGCTCATATATATCAGGCAGAAAGGAAGCCCACTGAACTACAAATTTGTAAGTCCAAGTTAAAGGAACCTAAGGGCAGAATTTGTTACCCCTATCCTCGAGAGTGCAGAGGGCAGAATTTGTTACCCCTATCCTTGAGAGTGCAGCTCCCATTCCCTTTCTATGAACTATGAAGCTCGTCTAGCTAGAATCCACTGATCAGTAATCACTATGCATGGGCGCTTGGAGTGGAATCATCTTGCTACATTTAAGGCAAATAGCACAAGTAAAAATAAAAGAAATGAATACCAGAATAATAAAAAAATCTAAACTTGACCAATGTTCTGTGTATAAATAAAAAATAAATAGTAATAAAGAGTAATGAAGAGAGATAATAAAGTGTGTCAGAGTAAAAGAAGCAAAAATTCGCAGTTGGGGTATCTTTGATTTGCACTCGCATTCACTCGCTGCCCTAGATTCTGCATAGTTATGCACATTGGCAGAGCCATTTTTATTTTTTTGATCTAGGGTAATTAATACTTTGTTATACACCATAATGGAGATGATGCATAGTAATTAATTCGATGTGGGTTTCAGAATCGTAGTGGAGATAGAAAGTTGTCATTGAGTTTTGCGGGCAAACAACGATCTGCAGTCTAGATAATTGCAATTGTATGGAAGAATACAGAGTCACCAGAAGCAACAATGCCAACAACCATACCAGAATAAAGACATGGATTCAAAAAACCCTAGCCTTTTGCAGTGGCGGAGCAAATCCGGCAAAACTACAGTGGTAAAGATCATCCGATTCTTGCCAAGAGCCTTCATCAAAATTTACGGCATAACTAAATTCATCATAATGAGATTGAAGTGGCTTGTGAGGGTAAATGGATCTGAGCCTGCGAACAAATAATCTCCATTTAAGGTAATATTATAATGATGAATAACTCTGTGCGATCGAAAATGGTCGATAGAAGGCATTTGGGTTCATGGGTGAATGCGGGCTCGGAAGACCAGCCTCATGTTCCGTAGTGGGTCTACATGAACGGCAGATGGAAGGACATGGCAATACAGGTGAACCAAAGTGGAAATAACAAGGTTTTATGGCCAGTTTCAAAATACTTTCAAGGCTTCTTTCAGAATAGATGCAATGTGGCATGGAGGAAGAATAACAATGGAAGAAGATTCACTCGAGGGTGTTTTAATAATGGTGTGAATTTAGGGAATTCTGAGAAGCAACTGAAGGGATTTTCTGGGAAATGGTCTTTGGATCTGGGCAATCAGCGAACATTGCTAGGGTTGTTGGCTTGGCAAATAAGGAGACTGCGGCTAGGGTTTCTATTTAGAGCAGGTGGGAAATAAGGTAAATGTGAAACTCAAGGAAGCTAGTCTAGAAAAGGTAAGTAAGATACCTACTGATCCTATTCTTTCGGGAGTTTCTTCATCACAAGTTTGGGCTCCTATCCCTTGTATTGATCTTCTAGGTTCCTATGTCGATAAGAAAGCGAAGTGTTTGGGGTGATCAAATTAGTTTGTTAAAGCTATATCATAAATTGCAGAAAAGATGGGGGGATATGCATTATTTTCAATTATTGTTTGCGAATGCTTTTATTATTGTATTTGATTCTCCTTCTTTCAGAGATGCGGTATTAAGACCTTCACATCATTGGTTTGGAAAACATTTAATTTCAATTGCGGCTTGGAAACCTTTTCTTGTTCTTGCTTGGTCTAGTTTGAAACTTATTCCTTTCTGGTTTGGTTTACCTAAAATTCATTTTTAATTTATGGATCCAAATGTTCTTGAGAAAATTGGAAATACTATTGGAACTTTTTTAACATCTAAAATGGACTTTGTGGAGGGGGAGGTTCTGGTAAAAATTTGTGTTCTTATTAACCCTAACAATGTTTGCCCCCATACTTGTAATATCAAGTCTCATGATGGTATTTGGCACCAGTCAATTGAGAAATTAGATATGGAGCTTCTTAAGTCTCCTTTACTTTTGGATGCTCCATTACTTATGAATTTTAAGAAAAACCAGCAGGTTGTTGGCTTTGTCCCTAAATCCCTTAATAAAGATAGTTTGTCGGCGGGACCTTCGGTTGAAGGATGTGGAAATATCTCTTCGCATAAATTGGTAGAAAAAGGTTACATTAATCTTGAAAATAATCCATTGTGTCGTAGTTCTAGGAAACCAAATGATCACACTTCGGGTTCAGTCTCACTTTCATCTTTACTGAAGACATTTTCTAATAACGGGGGTATAGTGATGGATGGTAATCCCCCGATAAATGGAGTAGATCATCCATTGACTATAGATTGCCTTAAGATGCCAAATAATCACATAAAGGGTAAGGATGGAAATTTGTCTTCATGCACTCATAAGAAGGTTTTGGATTCTTCAAAGAATGTGAATTTAGATAAAAATGCAGTGGTTGATATGGAAACTATTAAACAAGTACCTACCATAGGTTTTCCTAATGATGCTTCTTTAGTTCAGGAAATTAAGAATTTGGTGTCTAATAATTCCCCTCTGAATGTTGAAATTAATATGGCTAATGAATCCTCCTTAAGGAATAGTAATCCATCAGAGGCTATCCCTGTTATTATGCTAGATGAGAATCTGGTACAACAAGTAAATGATATTTTTAACAATCATGCACATCAAATGGATGAGGATATTGCTGATAGAGTTGTCTGTTCAATTGAGAATGATTTGGGGGGTATAAACTCAACCCTTCTAATTTCTGCATCTGCTAATCCTTTTGCGGTTTTGGCTACAACAGAGTTGGGTTTTGAAGATAATCGAATTATCCTGGCTTCTCCAAAGTCATGCAAGATTTTACCAATTGTTCAAACAACTCCGGTTTTTTCACCATCAATGGTTTCTCCTGGGAGAGGTAGGCCCCCAAATAATCTTAAGACTCAAATGGAAATTGATGCTGGAATTCAAAAGATTTTTTCCCTTTCTCCTGTTGGTGGGCAAGGGAGGTGTTCAGTCTCTCTTGGTAGGCCTAAGAAAACATGCCTAACTCCTGTAAGTGTAAAAAGAAAAAAGGAGTAAAAGATCTATGACTAGTCCTCCTATGACAAGATCAGGGGCTGTGAAACGTAATTTGCAAGGTTGCTTTGGGGAAAGCAAAATTTCTCTGATTAATGAGAAGAGGGAAGCTTCGGCCTTCCCTCGAGGACAATGAGAATTATTTCTTGGAATGTTAGGGGCTTAAAAGCCCCCAACAAGAGATGCCTAATTAAATCCCAAATGGACTTAATTAAGTGTGATATTTTTATGTTGCAAGAAACAAAGTTGTCAAAGGAGTCTGTTGATTTGGTTTTTCCATCTTGGAAAAGGTGGAATTTTCTTTCTTCTCCTGCTTGTGGTACTTCATGAGGTTTGGCACTGCTTTGGAATAATTATAATATTGAGGTACAGTTAGTGGCATTTGCTACAAATTGGATGTTGACTTTAGTTATAAGCAAGATTTTGAAGGTTAAACTCTGGCTTTTTAACATTTATGCTCCATCAGGAATTCAAGGAAAGAGTAAGTTATGGGGTGAATTAAAGAGGATTTCTTCTCCCTTAATACATCGTTCCTTTATTATCTTCAGGGGTGATTTTAATGCTATCACTGATTTAGATGAGAAAAGAGGAGGTGTTGTCCCTAATAAAAGGATTATGGATGACTTTGAGGATTTCATTTCTGATATGAGCCTTTTTTATTGTAAGTCTCAGAATGGGGTTTTCACATGGACAAGCATGAGAAGGGATTTTTGTCAGATTGCTGAGAGATTAGATCGATTTTTGTTATCTAAGAATTGGATTGATTTGGATTTTGAATTCTTTTCCTCTATTCAACTGGTCTCGAGTTTTGATCATTTTCCAATTTCCCTTTTAGTTATTGAGGATAGGGCTTCTTTCAAGTCTCCATTTAAATTTGAGCCCATGTGGTTTAGGGATTCTTGCTTTTTTCCTCTGTTTATGAAATGGTGGAATTCTACTCCTTTTTGTTTTGGGTCCCGTATGTTTCAGATTGCTAACAATAATAAAGATGGTAAGAAGAAACTCCCTTTACTTGCATGGGATAAGGTATGTTTTCCTAAGGAACTTGGGGGAACAAGAATTCAGAGTTTGGAGAATCAGAATTTAGCCTTAGGTGCTAAGTTGATTTGGAAATTATATGACAAGCCTAGCTCCTTATGGGTACAAATTATGTTTGCCAAATATTTAAATAATGGACTGAGAGAGTACATTTTTAAAGTCTAAAATTTGCCTTTGGGTTCTGCTTTGTCTTTTGGATTGGATATGGAAATCTCTTTGGGAATTAAGGACTTATAATTGAAGGTGATTCTATGGTGATTATTCAATGTGTTATGATAAAGAAATAGAATTGTTGGAATTGTCAGTATATACTTAATTTCATTTTACAAAAAATAGAATTGTTTGAATTTTTTTTGTTATCCCATTTTTACAGAGAAGTTAATAAGATTGTGGATTATTTGGCAAATTTAGCCATTGATAGCAATGCTAATCAGTGAGAAGTGGGTTTTGAGGAAATTCCTTCTAGGGTATGGGAAGGTTTGCAACAATAGTTATGTGATTTTCTTGAGTAATGTTGATGTAAAATTTTATGATTATAATTATTCTTGCTTTCCCCTTTCATTTCAATTATTCATGTTCGTTGTCTGGAGAAGAGTTTGATCTCATGGTATTTGACAAAATAGTGTTTTTCCAAAGGTTTTTTGATACTTTCTTTTTGTGCAGGAAGGTTTTTGACTCATGGGATTTGGCACAGGGCTTTGGAAATTTTTGTCTTCTTCCATTGATAGCAGTTGTGGAGTCTACATTTGAAAATTATCCGATGGGTTTGCAAATTGCCATATGCGCTCTATGTAAAACTGATATTATATGTGTTGTGACCGCATTTTGTATGTGATTTGTATAAACCGATCTATTAGATACTATAGGTTTATTTTATGAGCTGTGACTGAAGGTTTTCTTCCTAGGGTTCTTTCCTCCGGTATGCTCTTTGAATCTTGTGTAAAAAATAAAAAATATTAATAAAAAAACATTTTGGCCTCTACAAATTGTCACTGAGAAGGAGATATATTTATAGAGCAGAACCGGATTAGTTAATGGAGTATAACTGTTTTAAATTTTTTAATCATTTCTCTTATTTTCACCAATACACTCTTCTATTAAAATTTCAAAATAAAGATTCAATGTAAATTACATAATATTGATTCAATTTAGGTTTAAAATGATAACATAGATTAATTAGCATTTACTTTATTCTAAGTAATTTGTAACTTTCTAAAATATTGTTTGGCTGACATGATATATTATGTATTCTAAAGGCACTCCCTAAGGGTGTGGCCATTGATTTTGGAGAAGCGTTTACAAGTATAAAGTGTCAAAATACCTCATATAGTTCTCTAAATTTTTTGACTTTGACATAGGGAACTCTTTCATATCTTATTTTAGAAGAAATAATTGATAATGGATAGTTTGCAGGAACTCTCTGAACAAATATTTCGAGACATCTTACTAAGAGTGTCATACAAATCTCAGTCAAACATTAAGCGGTTGTTGAAACCTGGCAAAGAAATTATGGAAAGTTCCCGGTTTTATCAAGATAGAATTAAGTTTGGCCTAGGTGAGAAATATATATGTGTGCTCAACTCTAATGAGATATCTATTTACCATCCCGTTGATCAATCATTCAAACTGCTCTCTCGTATTCCCTCCTCTATATCCGATGGCCGTTGTACTGAGATTATAAATGTGAATCATAAGATTGTTGTGCTGGGCTTTGAATATCATATTACTCCAATCTTTGTGATATATTATTTATTATCTTGTACATGGAAGTATGGTGCTGAATTTCCCACCCCCAAACCTCACGGCGGTTCGTTTGCATGGTGTGCCTCTCCTGATGGATCGATTTACATTGCAGGAGGAAATGAAGGATATATAAATAATAAACACCGTGAAGCAGCAGTTTATAAAGTAGACGAAGACAAATGGGAGCTTCTTCCTGAGATGAACCAAGAGATGTACCATGAGATGAACCAAGAGAATATGAAAGAAGGTAAATTGCAAAGCTCATTCCAATATTTGAAGGATGGGGTACAGAAAAATCCAAGCATGTGGAACAAGGAGTAGAAAAATAAATAATAATAATAATATTAAATAATCAAAAAATAATAAGATGAAATGGCTAGTTATCAAAGGCTACTAAAAAGACAAATTTAAAAAAAAATAAAAATTTAAGATAAAAATAAATAAGTAAAATAATAACCCAAATACAAAGCCTATGACAAAAGAAGAAAGAACAACAAAAATTAAGAAAAAACCAAACACACTATATATACACATACACATACATGTGTGTGTGTATATAAAAGTGAGTGCACGAGTGTAAAATATATGTATGTATGTATATGCAAATGTATATGTATATATATATAATTCAAAAAACAGCTAGATATAATTCATCTTGTAAAATTGAATGATTATAATGATCCCATAAAAAATAAATCTTGATAATTTTTAGACCAAACACATAAGAATATTATTATTATAGTAGCTAAAGAACTCTCACAAACATGCACTTTTTTTCATTTTTCCTATTGGACCGTGTCTGATGGCATCTCTCTTCGCTGTCCATGGCCACCATTTTGCTTCTGAAACATAATTCTAAATTAAGTAAGTAGTTATTAGGGATTTATGATTTAAATACCTTTTTGTGCATGTGTGTTGTTGGTATAAAATATTAATAGAATAATATAGATCATATAAACTACTTTGAAAATTATATGTGTTTTGTTGGTATAAAATATTAATAGAATAGTATAAAGTAGTTTGAAAATAGTGACCCCCAACAATATCAATTTCTAAAATGAAAAATTTAAAATGTTTGTTTTATATTTCAACATAGAGTACATAATTTAAAAGATCTAATGATAGAATAAATAAAAAAATTATCATGAAACATTATGTTGGAAATCATTGGTTGGAGAAATATAGTTTCACTTATATATATATATATATATATATATATATATATATATATATATATATATATATATATATATATATATATATATATATATATATATATATATTATTCTTGTAAAATTGTTATTATAATCATTCATATACATATATATTTGGTATTGTGTGTGAGTTCAAATTTTATTTTATTTTTGTTTTTTCAAATATTTTGTTATGTCAATTTGTAAATTTAATTGATCCCAAGTGAACACAATAACCCAGAATGGACATTTTTCCTCTACATGGGGTTCTAGAAGGGTGGGCCTAGACATTGGTAGTGGGAGTGAATGGTTGGCTCTTGGTGGTGGTGGTGGATAGCCAAACTATATTAAACACACCTTAAGACTGAGAAGGGGGAGGTTATTCGGTCTTAAAATTAGAACATTTAACCTTAACTTTATCTTTCCAAAACAAAAAAATAGCAAGTGTGTCCTCCATTTTGAAACACCTAAAACATCATTACAATGAAGTGAAAAGCAATTTTTTGTACCAATCAAATCTAATTCTAATAGACAACCAGATTGTTAGCAAACAATAATCACTATCTACACTAGCTACAACAAAAAGAACTTGAAAAGATAGCAGTGCAATGTCCACTGAGAAATTTTTTTATGTCCAAATCCACAAGACTAAATTATCAATTGTGGAGGAATTTAGAGGAGTATTCTCACTAGACTTTAAGTACTCTTTCCTACATATCACATCTCATATAGAAAACATTCCAAATGATTCATAAATTGGAGCTGAAGTGTTATGGCCAAGGAGAGCACATCCACACCATCATAATCTTCATGCTATAAATTCACTACATATCATTATTAACACACCAAAGAAACTACAACTATCAACCATCTATACTATATAGCATATACCTCAAACATAACAACATTAGCTTTATTGAAACATAACAACACAATCTCCACAACATCAATGACCATATCAATAGAGATACCAACAATCATCAATGACAAAATATATTGTTAGACATCAAGTTGACATCAATGAAAACACATATTGCCAAAAAACTCTCCCTTTGTCATTGATGGAAATTTCATATATAATATTGCATGGACACCCAATATCAATAGCTATATTTATCATTATCAAGTCTCTCTCCCTCATTGACATCATGGATAAAGGGTGCATAAATAAATATCATCATTATTCTAGTACTGATATCTCCACCCCTTTTAATTTTGTATCTAGAAAAATTCTACATCCATAAAAGGAAGAAATGAGCCACCCCCACAATCTGATCTCCTTATTCTAACTCTAATCTCCACATTAGCGAAATTAATCCCCCTTCCACATTTAATTCAATTCGTTAGCAACTTGATTAAATTCCCCATTCACCTACTTATTAATAAATCTAAGGATTTATTTAATAAGTTCATTTCAATAGTCCTATTTGATTAATTAATATAAATTAATTAATTCCCCCCATTTAGTTCATTCTTCTAATCCCCTAATTAATTAAAAAAAATCAATTTATTAGTTGTTGAAAGTTAATTAACCATTTACTATTATTTGAATTTTTTAATTCAAATTCCCCACATGCCTCCTAACTTATAACCACCTAACCTAACCACCCCCTAACGTAACCCATTTCACCTAATCCTGGGTTTAACTAACCCTATCCTCTTGCACATCCAAACCTCTTTTCTCCTAACCTCTTATGGGTTGGATATTCTCCCCTTGAGACACATAGCACTTTTGCCACATGTCTCCTCCCTTGGACAGTTTCCCTCTTATGAGCAAGGCTCCTTGACACTTGTCACCATAGAGATGACAAGTGTCCCTTCCTCCAATCTCTTCTCCAACCTCCTCCAATTTGACCCTTGATATCTTCAGACTCAATCTTGACCATTGATTCCTGCCATCTCACCCCTGGCCTTGGAAATCTTATAAATATCCCCCATTTTGGAGAACAATAGTTTTCATCTCAAGCATTGTTATTATAGGTATATCATTTCTAGCATTCTAGTTTAGCATTGTTATCATTTATTGCATCTTAGATTTCGCTTAATTTGATCATCTTCTAGTTTTATTGCATCTATCATTTAGCATAATCATGCATATCATTAGCATAATTAGCTTCTTGGATCAATCAAGCTTAATCATGCATTCATCTAGCTTGCACATCATATCATTTTAAATCCTTTGTCTTGGTGTAGTCAAGTCACTTGGATTGCTCATCTAGATCCGAGAGAAAATCCATACTCGCATCTCTTAGGAGGCGATAGGTCGCTTTGCCTTGGTTTAGCTTTCATTTTATTTCAATTTGCTAACCATGATTGTAATGATCTATTGTGTGTTTGTGTTGTAGTTGCAGGTACCCTACTTCACACATAACATTTTGGTGCCCACCATGGGGTAGGAAACCTCATTTCTTGGCCTCTTGCATATTCAAATCTTCAATCTCACAAATCTATGGCTGTACTATGTTCAAAATCTCGTACGAGTACATTTTTAGCACCAAACAAGTTTCTTGTGTACTTGTATGGGTATGTGAGAATACTCATACTGCTAGGTAAGAAAACTCGTACAAATTTTTGTTTCTATCTTTTCATAAACAAAGTTCTTTTTAGGGTTTTCATGCTTAAAATTGGCTATTACTAATGCTAACCCTAGTTTGTTTGTGAGTTTTCTATTAGCCTAACTGGTTTTCTGCAGAAATTTTGTCCAAGATTACACAGGCCAAAAAATCAATTACTCAAAAAAAATGTGATTACTAATGTATTGGTTTTGCAGGTTGCCTAAGGAAACTCAACCAAACTTTGTGTCTTCTTAAAGTTTTCTAGGAACACTTAATCTGTTAAAGGTAAACGAACAATCTTGTTTTCTATGCTTGAGAAGTTATCTAAAAGGTAGGAGAGTATGCTCTTGTCCATTTAGACAATCAAAAATCCCGACACTTGAAGTGCTTCTATGTTTGAGATTTGAATACCTTTAACGGGCTTGTCATAGTCGAAAAAAGTAATCACCATGTGAGAACAACCCAAGTGATTACAGCTAGACCTAAGCTTTCCTAATCACTCTAAAAAATAGGCCTCTTGGGATTAAAGCCTTGGAGGATGGGATTATTTGAGTTTTCTCTTTTGAGATCTCTCATATCAGACATTTTGTAGGGCGTTGGGGTCTCAATCATGCTTGGGTGACTACTTCTTGTTTTAGTACCTTGTTGTGCTATGTGTCTAAATTGCACTTGCATGACTGCAAGGAGTAATTGCAAATGAAAATCCTTACTATGAACCCTAAGATAGAAGTTACCCTGTTCACCTCCAAAATGGGGATAATCTTTGTGAAAGTGAGATAGTAACTCTCCCAAGACACTTGCCATATCGTGCCCCCATTAGCATGTTGGTATTTTGGATATGTTGATATGGTTTTGTCAATGATGTCAACACTTGTCAATATTTATCAGCGCTTGGAGACTCTTGATTATGTTCACCGACAAGTCAATGACTTATGCACAGTCACTGATATTTGGTTCACCGACACTTGGAATGACTTGGAGACTACCTGGTTATGTCAAAGACATTGTTTGGACACTTTTTTATGGTGATTTGTTCATTGGTCTATTTGGGTTTGCATATTTGCTATTACCGGCAAATAGGTCCAGGTTATGCACTGACAAGCATATCTATTCCAGATCAACATGGCACATTATGAAGATGATTCGCTATTATTATAAATAAATTGAGCTGACATGATGCATTAGATATTGATTTATTTGTAAATGATTTTATTGTAATATCTTTAGTGAGTTGACCTACTCAATTGGTCTTAGGCTATGGTATAAATGTAAGATCTCATTTGTGAGATTGGTATGGAATTGGAAAAAGGATTGTAATAAGGTATATGTGAATATAAGCAAAGCTATACACACAAACATCATTCAATATTGAAGGAAGGTTTGAAGAAGGCATATCAGAGGTAAACCAGTATTGAATCTAGCATATGAAGATGGTCTTTTGAGCAGTACATTATCATTGGATTTAACCATCTAATTGTAGTCAGTGTGACTCCCATTTTGTGATTGAGCAGTGAGCTCTAGGTAGCTAGCCTTTCTGCATGTGCAGACTCCATATTGTACACACATACTATCTACAGTAGTATCATCTGATTGTGGGTAAGGCTTCCTACCATGGTTTTTTCCCTTATAGGGTTCCCACATACAAATATCTGTGTTATCTATTGTGGATGTTATTGTCTTTTTATTTCATGCATTAATCTTTACCGGTACTGCAATTAACTGATAAAACTGTCTACCAGCATAAATTTTGGTTTACTAGTATTAAGTATTAAGTTTTGGTTAAGTTGATTTTGGTTTGAATTTATTGGACAACTGATTCACCCCCCCTCTTAGTTGTCTATGGGACCTAACAATTGGTATCAGAGCCTAATCCTCTTTTCACAGAAGTTTAACAACTTGAGGAGATCCAATGTCTTCTAACTATTTCAGGAAGGACAGTCCTAAACTTGATGGAACCAACTATGGCATATGAAAGATTAGGATGAAGACACATTTGAATTGCATTGAAAAGGACATATGGGATGTTACAAAGAATGGTTATACTGCTCCTACTCAAGGTCAACCTAATCCACCAACCTTGGCTAAAGATGAGAAAAATGATTTCAAAGCAAGAGAAGTACTTTTGAGTGCATTGTCAGATCAACAAATCATGAGATTATCAGATAGATCTACTACTAACGCTATTTGGGACAAATTGGAAACATTGAATGAAGGAGATTCCACAGTCAAAAATGCAAAAATTGAATTCTTCTGGGTTAGGTATGAAAATCTGAAAAATGGAAGAAGATGAAAGGATTTCTACTTTTATGGAAAGAGTAAATGAAATTGTTTTGGGTATACAATGTTGTGGAGGAACCTTAAGTGAAGATGAAACTATTTCTAAAGTTTTAAGAGCATTGCCACCGACATATAAGATGAAAGTTAATGCTATAAATGAATTGAGAACAATACCTAATACATCAGTATCTAGAGACACTCTGGTTGGAAAACTTTCAGCTTTTGAACTTGATGATTTTGGTCCTGTTGCTACAATAAAGATAGATCTAGCTTTTAAAGCATCATCATCATCATTTGACAAATCTTATTGGAAAACCTTTTATGCAAGATAACTTGAAGAAAGCAGGAGAGAAAATGAAGAATTGGAAGAACTTGAAGCACTATTTGCAAGGAAAATACCTAAAAGTCTAGTTGGAAGTAAGTATGAAGGTAAAGCACCTTTTAAATGTTTTAACTGCAATAAGATTGGTCATATGGCTTCTAGGTGTCCTAATAGACATGAAAGATTGAAAGAAGAAGCTAAAAGAACATATAAGCCTAACCTTGAATATCAAAGATACAAGTTTAAGAAGAATAGAGACAAATCTTGTTACTATGCTGATGAATGAGTTATTGATGATTCTGATGAGGATCCGATAGATAATGGATGGGCTTTTGTTTCTATAACGGAAGATCAATCGACACCTACTATTCAACTAGTAGAGCAGACCCTAATAGCTAAAATTGAAGATAAGGATGAATGGATCATTGACTGAGGATGTTCACATCATATGATTGGTGATAGAAGTAAATTCTTAACCTTTCAGGAATACAATAGAGGTCTAGTGAGATTTAGAGATGATAAAGCTTGTTTGATCAAAGGAAAAGGAACTATATCTTTTTATGGTAAGCACAATATTGATAATGTTTGCTATGTTGAAGGTTTGAAGCATAATCTTTTGAGTGTTGGTGAATTAGTTGAAAAAGGATTTCAGTTACAAATCAAGAATGGTAAATGCACAATCATGAATAGAACTGACTTAGAAATTGCAATCGGTAATCAGACTAGAGGTAATATCTTTCATTTGAATAACCATGAGAAGGCATGTTTAATTGCTCATATTGATGAAATTTGGTTATGACATAAGAGAATTTCTCATGGAAATTTTGATTGCTTTGTGAAAATCAGTACAACTAAGGCAGTAAGATATTTACCTAAGATTGTAAAACCTCACAATCTAGTATGTAAGGAATGTCAATTTGGAAAGAAAGTTAGAGCATTTTTAAGAGTATACCAGATAAACCCAATAATGCTCTTGACTTAATTCATACTGATTTATGTGGTCCAGCAAGAACTAGAAATTACAAGGAGATAGGCATTCTATGATAATCATTGATGACTATTCTAGAATGTGTTGGGTTAATTTTCTTAGGGAGAAATCAAAAGCTTTTGGGAAATTCAAACTATTCAAGGCGATGGTAGAGAATGAAACTAGTAAGAAAATCAAATGTTTGACATTAGATCAAGGAGGTGAATTCACATCTAAGGAATTTAATACATTCTATGAAGTGAATGGGATTAGAAGACAGTTATCAGCACCTCGGACACCCCTACGGAATGGAGTTGTGGAAAGGAAAAACAAAACTATCTTTGATGCAACTAGAAGCATGATATCAGAAGCAAACCTACCTCATATATATTGGAGAGAAGTAGTGAATACAACAATTTACACATTCAACAGAGTTCACATCAAAGGTGAAACTATTAAGACCCCTCATGAACTATGGTTTGGTAATACTCCTACTCTTAAATATTTCAGAATATTTGGAAGTAAATGCTATATTAGAAGATATGAGTATATTGGCAAATTTGATCCTAGAAGTGATGAAGGAATATTTCTTGGTTATTCATCTAAGAGTAAGGCATATACATTTTTTAAAAAGAGATTGCAGAAAATTGTTGAGAGTGCAAATGTGAAGATTGATGAACAATTTAGAGGAAATTCAAGGTACATGGACTCTGAACCGGAAATAGAGATAATAAAAAATGAACCTACAATGAGTACATCAGTACAAAATGTTGATCCAGTTACATCAGCATCATCTGAGGATTCAACAGTCACTGAAGAACAACAACAAGTAAAAACACCTCGGTATGTAAGATTGAACCACTCTGAAGATCAGATAATTGGGAACAAATATCAAGGAGTTATGACTAGAGGAAGATTGGCAAATGAAGAGGTATGTCTTATTTCTCAAATTGAACCAACATCAATTAATGAGGCATGTGAAGATAAATATTGGATTAAAGCTATGGAAGGTGAATTGGAACAGATTGAAAATAACAATACATGGACATTAGTTCCCTGGCCTAAAGACAAAAATGTAATTGGAACTAAATGGGTATTCAGAAATAAACTTAATGAAGATGGTAAGGTAATTAGAAACAAAGCAATATTAGTGTGTAAGAGATATTCATAGAAAGAAGGAGTTGATTATAATGAAACCTTTGCACTGGTAGCTAGAATTGAGGTAGTCACATTATTCTTGGCTTTTGCAGCCCACAAGAACTATAAATTATATCAAATGGATGTTAAATGTGCATTTCTGAATGGAGATCTTGAAGAAGAAGTTTATATTTAACAACCTGATGGATTTTCATTGACAGATGACAAAGATATGGTTTGCAGGTTAAGGAAAGCTTTGTATGGACTAAAGCAAGCTCTTAGAGCTTGGTATGCTAGATTGGACAAATATCTTTTGAAGATTGGATACACTAAAGGTAATGCAAACATCAATCTATACTACAAAGTGACTAGTGATGAAATCTTGGTTATTGAAGTTTTTGTTGATGATATAATCTTTGGAGGAGAAGATGGATTATGTAAAGACTTTTCTAATAAAATGTAGCAAGAATTTGAAATATCTATGATTGGGGAGATAAAATTCTTCTTAGGATTGTAGATTTCACAGACTGATAAAGGTATATTCTTATGTCAATTTAGTACTTGAAGGAATTACTAAAGAAATTTGGCATGGAAAACTCTAAACCGGTAAGCACACCTATGACTACAACTGATAAATTATCATTGAAAGATGAATCAACACCTGTTAATCCGACTAGATACAAGTCTATGATAGGAGGTTTACTATATTTGACACAAACAAGACCGGATATTATGAATGCAGTATGTATTGTCTCAATATTTCAGAGTAATCCTAAGGAAAATCATGAATCAACAGTAAAAAGGATTTTTCGGTACTTACAAGGCACTATAAATCTTGGCTTATGGTATCCCAGAGATTAAAACTTTGATTTATGTGCATACACATATGCAAATTGGGTAGGAGATGTAGATGATAGAAATAGCACCACTGGTGGAGCATTTTTTCTTGGTAGCAGATTAATTTCTTGGTTGAGCAAGAAACAAAGTTGCACATGTTTATCAACAACTGAATCAAAATATGTTGTAGCAACAACTAATTGCACATAGGTATTATGGATTAAACAAATGTTGAAGGACATAAAGGTAAAATGCAAGGAACCTATAATTGTTTGGTGTGATAATATGGCAGCAATTGATATATCTAAGAACCCGGTATTTCACTCAAAGACTAAACATGTTTCTATCAAATTCAATTTTCTGAAAGAGAATGTTGAAGCAAAAGAAGTGAAACTAGTTTATGTGAATACTAAAGAGCAGATTGCAAATATTTTTACTAAGCCTTTGACAAGGAGACATATGAATATCTCAAAGAGAAGCTTGGAGTTCTACCCCCACATGGTAGAGACTTAGACAACTGATGTTTTGATAACTCAATGATGAATAGATAGTACCAAACTAGTACTGAGACTGGGGGGGGGGGGGGGTGAAACAATACAGACAAAAACATAATCCTAAACTGGTTTGTTAGCAGACACTGTGCTTTGACAAATAAATAGTAACACCGGTCTTAAACAGAGTACAACCGGCAAAACCCAGAATAACTAAGACAAGCATAAATTGGTTGACACTTATCTTTTCATACAATCTAATACTTCATTTCCATTTCACCCTAGTGCATGAACATGTAATCTATCATCAAAGATATATATACAGCAAGATCAACATGATTTACCTTCAGACACACATCACTTAAACCATCACATGAATAACAATACACATGACATACATATTTTTCATGTGGAAACCCAATTGGGAAAAACCACGGTGGGGATGAATAGCCACAAGCTATTTTTGAACTCTTTAGAAGTCTGCTCTATTAGGAGCCTTGTCCGGTTAAAGACTGATACAATAGATTTTGTTAGGAATTGATCCTGTTAGGGATCACTCTGTTAAGGGATGGCTAGAATACCCAGTTAAGGGTTAAACCCTGTTAAAGGGTACCTTGTTAGAGGATTTCAAGAACTCAATGGTTTTGAGTCACCCTGTTAAAGGATTTACAGTAACCCAGTTAAAGCTACCCTGTTAAGGGATTTCCCAGCTATTGAAGTGGTTAGAGATCAACAAGTATTACAATGATCTGGTAACAACACACAATGCCAATACAGATCCGCTTTAGCTCCTCTTCACCTTCTGCACTTACACTCTGCAGGTATCACTTCTCTCCTCTGGTCTGGCAAGAATCACATATCCCTTCACTTGGATACACGCACACAACTTTTGCCAACAACTTTAGAAAGAAACACAACATTGACCTTATAGGAAACAAACAAATTGGTAGCATAAACCCTAAACCCTAAACCTCTTAGGTTAAGCAGTTCAAATGGTTTAATCCTAACCATTGAGCATATTGCATTAAATGAAATAGCCTTGAACCAATCTCAAGATGTTCTCCATCATTCATTTTCCACCAATTTAATGGCAACTGATAACCGATCACACATTATCACCGTTTACAAGCTTCACACATTCTCGAGGTAGATAGGAACAATCTCCTTCATGCAATTTCCTTCACGCGCACAAGGCTGACGTGGTAACATGATCTATTCTTCATTACAATGCTAACTCATCACACAAAGTCACCAATTGAGTCATACAGGCTTGAAGAACTTCAACCAGAAATCCTGAAGTTGAGACTACCAACCGGTAGTCATACAAAAGGGATTTCCCAGCTATTGAAGTGGTTAGAGATCAACAAGTATTACAATGATCTGGTAACAACACACAATGCCAATACAGATCCGCTTTAGCTCCTCTTCACCTTCTGCACTTACACTCTACAGGTATCACTTCTCTCCTCTGGTCTGGCAAGAATCACATATCCCTTCACTTGGATACACGCACACAACTTTTGCCAACAACTTTAGAAAGAAACACAACATTGACCTTATAGGAAACAAACAAATTGGTAGCATAAACCCTAAACCCTAAACCTCTTAGGTTAAGCAGTTCAAATGGTTTAATCCTAACCATTGAGCATATTGCATTAAATGAAATAGCCTTGAACCAATCTCAAGATGTTCTCCATCATTCATTTTCCACCAATTTAATGGCAACTGATAACCGATCACACATTATCACCGTTTACAAGCTTCACACATTCTCGAGGTAGATAGGAACAATCTCCTTCATGCAATTTCCTTCACGCACACAAGGCTGATGTGGTAACATGATCTATTCTTCATTACAATGCTAACTCATCACACAAAGTCACCAATTGAGTCATACAGGCTTGAAGAACTTCAACCAGAAATCCTGAAGTTGAGACTACCAACCGGTAGTCATACAAAGCTTCTATGTACCGGTTCCCATAACGACATGCTGGTTCACCTAGAACAAACAAAATGCTTCACTTTGGCACATATACTGGTTTGCAATGTTATACCGGTTCTCACATATACCGGTTCTTGGTAACATACCGGTTCTCTCTTCTTCAGCATATTGACATCAATGACAACATACTATGTCATCATGTCCTCATATCGGTTCACATAATGCCAACAATCTCCCCCTTTGGCATTGATGGCAATATAAAAGGATATCTCTCCACTTCACATCTTCTCCCCCAATTTTTGTAGATATCTTCTCTGCTTCACTTCTTCTCCCCCTTTGACAACAATGCCAAAGTGGAGGCACAAGCTTCCCTATTCCATTATGCTGCTCCCCCTAAGGAGTAGCATCCTTCAACACATCAATCCTGAAGAAAAAATTGACTATGCAATACTTGACTGATGTGGAGCATATACCTTTAGTTTACCTCCTGAAGGGGCAACACCCCTAATTCACCTCTTAAGTACATAAATGTAGCCTTTGGGAGAGGCTTGGTGAATATATCTGCTAAATGCTCCTTATTGGAAACATGTTCCACTGCAATCTTTTTGTTCTGAACCTTTTCCCTCAAGAAATGATACTGAAGCTCAAAGTACTTGGTTCTTGAATGTAAAACCGGATTCTTAGAGATGTTAATTGCACTAGTATTGTCACAAAATATACTTACCAGTTCAGATACAAGAACTTTGAAGCCATTTAATACATGCTTCATCCAAATTGTTGAGTGCAGTTCATGAAAGCTGCAACATACTTTGCTTTCGCTTTAGATTGAGAGATACAACTCTACTTTTTACTCATCCATGAGACCAGTCTACCACCGAGAAAGAATGCACCACCGGTTGTGCTCTTCCAGTCATCTACATTACTAGCCCAATCAACATCTGTGAACACTCTTAGGTTAAAATTATTATTGTATGGATACCATAACCCATAGTCAATAGTTCCCTTCAGATACCTAAGAATCCGCTTGACTGCAACCAAGTGGGATTCTCTTGGACTTTTCTAGAACCTTGCAGTAATGCCATCTGCATGTGCAATATCCGGTTTTCTATGCACTACATAATGCAACTTACCAATCATTGATCTGTATTCCTTCTCATCAACCAATGCTGAGTCATCCTCTTTGGATAGTTTACAACCGGCCACCATCGGTGTACCAACCGGTTTGCTATCTTCCATGCCAAAGGTCTTCAACACCTCTTTGACATACTTGGACTGAGTGATGAAGATTCCATCTTTCATCTACTAGATCTGTAGTCCAATGAAGAACTTAATCTCCCCTATGAGTGAATCTCAAACTCTTTCTTCATCTCATTTGCAAACTCATGACTCATCTTGTCATCTCCACCAAAGATAATGTCATCAACAAATACCTCACAGATCAGGATCTGATCTCCTTCAAACTTCAAGTAGATATTTCTATCTTCACTTATTCTCTCAAATCCAATCTTCATAAGATGGGAATGCAGGCATTCATACCATGCTCTAGGTGCCTTCTTTAGACCATATAAGGCTTTATGTAGCCTACACACCATGTCACTGTCTTCAGATAGGGAAAACCCATCTAGTTGCTCTATATACACTTCCTCTTCAAGTACACCATTTAGGAACATAGATTTTACATCCATTTGATATACTTTGAATCCTTTAAAAGCTGCATATGCAAGAAGCATACGAACTCCTTCCAATCTGGCTACAAGAGCAAAGGTTTCTCCATAGTCTTCTCCTTGTTCTTGGGCATATCCTTTGCACACTAGTCTAGCTTTGTTTCTAATCATTGTGCCATCCTCATTCAGCTTATTTCTGAAAACCCATTTGGTACCAATGACATTTTTATGCTCTGGTCTGAGTACCAAAGACCATGTACCATTTTTCTCTATCTAGTCAAGTTCCTCTTCCATTGCCTTGATCCAATCTTCATCTTTATGTGCCTCTTTGAATGATTTAGGCCCAAATTCAGAGATCATACATGAGTTTTCTCTGACCTTTCTTCTTGTAAGGATTCCTACATCCTTATCTCCTATGCTCTGCTTAGGATCATGATTCAGCTTGACATACTAAGGAATGGTCTTGATAGATTCCTCTTGCTTTTCTTCTTCATCCTCATCTCCATCAGTATTAGAATCTACATCTACTGGTGTAGGAACACTGTTATTGGTAATTGGTTGACTGACAACCGGTTCCTAGAAGGTTACAACCGGTTCATTTACTGCTTGATCACTGCTGGTTTCCTCAGTTTTCTCAGAGGTTTCATCAACTCTTACATTGATGCTTTACATAATTCTCTGAGTCCTAATATTGAAACACTTGAGAGCTCTGCTATTGGTGGAATACCCTAGGAATATTCCTTCATCACATTTCGCATCAAATTTCTCTAGTGTTCCCTCCTCTTGATGTAACATTTGCTACCATACACTCTAAAGTAGCTAACCATAGGTGTCTTACCGGTCCAATACTCATAAGGAGTTTTATCCTTACCTTTCTTGATGAGTACCCGGTTCATTGTGTAGGCTGCAGTGCTCACCGCTTCTCTCCAAAAGGTGTGAGCTACCTTTCCTTGAATCAACATGGTTCTAGCTACTTCAACCACAGTCCAGTTATTCCTCTCTGCTAGGCCATTCTATTGTGGAGTCTGGGGGGCAGACAGTTGCCTCTCGATGTCATGTTCTTCACAGTACTTGTTGAATTTACTGAAAGTGAATTCCCCTCCTTGATAAGTTCTTAGGCACTTGATCCTTTTGCCACTTTCCTTCTCCACTAATACTCTGAAAGCTTTGAACTTTACAAAAGCTTCAAACTTATCTTTCAAGAATGTGACCCACATCATTTTTGAGCAGTCATCAGTGAGAATCATGAAGTACCTATCACCCTACATACTCCTAGTTTTCATAGGACCAGACAAATCAGTATGCACAAGATCAAGCAAATTGTCAGTAGTGAAAGGTTTACCTTTAAAGATTGAGGAAGACATTTTCCCCAATTGATACTCTCTGCACAAGGTATTATCTAGTTTGCTTAGCACTGGCAACCCTCTAACTGCCTTTATCTTACTGGCATTCACAATATTATCAAAATTTACATGGTAGAGTCTCTTATGCCATATCCAGATATCATCAAATTTAGCCATAAGACATGTATTTATATTTGCATTCAGCTGAAATAGATTACCTTTGGTCTGCATGCCGGTGGCCGCCAATTCACCATTCTTTCGTTTGATTCTGCACACTCCATTCTTGAATTTTAGAGTGAGACCACTATCATTTAGTTGGGAAACACTCAAAAGATTGTGTCTGAGACCATCAACCCAATACACATTGTCAGCACTACTCTTTCCATTCACAGAGATGGACCCTCTTCCTTTAACCATGCATGGTGCATCATTACCAAAACGAACCACACCACCATCATATTCTTCTAAAGATAGAAACTTGCTTTGGTCACCAGTCATATGGTGAGAACAACCATTGTCAATAATCCACTCATTGGAATTATCAAACTGGGAGACGAGTCTTCTTATCTGACACATCTTCCTTGACAACAACAAACACAATATCTTCATTTTCTTCATCTTCTGATTCCTCATCTGTGACACCTTCATCAACTGCCACAAAACAATTTCTCTGGTTTCCTCTGAATTTCTTGAACCTTTTCGGTTTATCCTTGTTGTCACCATTAGGACAGTTTACAACAATATGTCCTATCTGGTTACAAGAAAAGCATTTCAAAGGGAGGTTACCTCTGTATTCGCCTGTTCCTTTAGGAAGTTTCTGATAGTTCTGATACTAAATGTTTAGTACAGATGCCAAGCTAATAAGATGAGAGGGGGGGGGGGTGAATCATACAAACTTATCCATCCATAAAAAACAATAGATTCAACCTTAGTAACCTTATCAAAAAAATAGTAAAGCATGCAAACTCATAAACATATAAGATCACAAAACATATAACACCAGATTTAATGTGGAAACCCAAATAGGGAAAAACCACTGTGGGATTTCAGACCCACTAAGAAATATACTCTTCTAGAGTATGCTCGGTTAAAAGAAAATCCTGTTAAAGATTACAAACACATTGCTAGATGTGACCCGGTTAAGGGATTTCCCTCAGATGTGTTAGGATCTTCACCTTGTTAGAAGTGACCTTGTCAAAGGATTTCAAACACTCAATCAGAATGTCACTTGCTAGAGGATTTACAAATAAGACTATTAAGTCCACTTCGTTAAGAGTTTTTCTGTGACTTTACAAAATAACAGTAATAAAAATCTATCTGCAACTTCACATCTAAAATTCTAAAGTAGATTCTTATTTTCTCAATACAATCTAGCCATAGGACTTATCTTGTCCTTCTACTGGGCTCTATACTCTATTTCTCAAATAGGTCTTCAAGCTTCAATGCTTGGTAAATACTGTGTAGCATCCTTGTGCTTACACTTGCCTGCATACATTGTTTATCATCAGTTCCTTATTTATAAACAATTTGCCAACCGCTTAATCTCCTTGATCACATTTCCCATGATCAATCATAGCCATCAGACCATCAAACTTGACTAGGTTCAATGTATCCTTCGATCTAAAAATGTTTTACCCCACCTTGGAACTATCATACATTTCTTGGAACTTGTGCGAGGGTATTGTGGTTTAATCTAAGCTGTAGATCTTCTTGCCGATTTTCCTTTGCCATAGATTCTTTAACAAACTTGATGCATGACATGCCAATCATTTAATTAGTTCCAGCTCATCAGCTTCCTTCATTAAATAATTCTTTTATTCATTCAATGTATTCTGTTATTACTCGGTTGCAACTCAGTGAATACTAAACTTCACTCGGTAGACATTCCGCCTTCATTAACCGATAGCGATAACCTTAGGGTTTACTAACTAGGTTCCTTAGGGTTTACCGACTAGGTTCTTTGCTCAGTAACATAGTATAGTATTAACCTTACAATCAATAACATATGTAGGATATCAAAAACAATCTAAAACATCATGATCTCATCATTGTCTAACTTGGTAATAGTTGCCCATTGAATAACTTATTTCTCCCCTTATTCATCACATTCTTTCTGTGACTTTTATTGACTTCTTTATACTCATCAAATCATTCTTCTTAAGATATGGCAACATCATACTGAATCAGAAAATCAATTTCTTGACATCAATGACAAAATAATAATATTAAGACAGTAAACATCGTTGATCAGTTATATCCATAATCATCATCAATCTTCTCAATATCCTTATTGAAATGCCAACAATCCCCCTTTGTCTGTTATAATGCCAACAATCTCCCCCTTTGGCATTGATGGAAAAACCAATTGGTTTGACCTAATGGTATGGATTTAGATTGTTGTGAGATTCTGTAATGCTGAAATGCTCTCTTCCTGTGTCTTCTCCCCCATACATTAGTCTTCTCCTCCTTACTCAGTCTTCTCCCCCTTTGACAACAATGCAAAAAGGTAAAGAACTTAAAACATAATTTCTTCCTGTATGAAGTGATTTCCTGCTATTATGTGTCAACTTAGTCTCGGTCAGAGCATTTTGCCTTCAATTCTTGTTCCTTGTATTTGTTTCCTGCACACCTTTAGAAAATCTCCTAAAGTGTGTAAATCAGCATCAACTCCTAAAAGATATTCTAAAGAGTCATCGAATTGATGCTTTCACCGAACTCAATCAATGAATGGAAGATAGGGGTAGGACCCCTAACTGACTTTTGAGATACTCAAAAGTGTCCCGTGGTAGTGGCTTGGTGAAGATATCTGCTATTTGTTCCTTTGTGCTAATATACTCCAACACCACTTTCTTCTCTTGAGCTTCTTCTCTAAGATAATGATATTTGATAGAGATGTGTTTTGTCTTAGAGTGCATAACATGATTATTTGAAATGTTAATGGCACTAGTATTGTCACATAATATAGTTACTGGCCTGGTAACTTTCTCATTTATACCTTCCAACAATTGTTTGATCCATGCTATATTGGTACAATTCAATGCTGCAACAACATATTCAGCTTCTGTTGTTGACTGTGAAACACTAGTCTTTCTCCTAAAAAGAAAGCTCCTCCACTTGTTCTTTTTCTGTCATCAATGTTGCCTACCCAATCACCATTAGTATAAACTTTTAAATCAAAATCATATCCTTTTTGATATACTAAGCCATAATCTTCAGTGCCTTTCAAGTATCTAAAAATTCTCTTGATTGTTGTCATGTGTGTTTCCTTGGAATCTGCAGAAAATCTTGCAACTATACCTACTGCATGTGCTATATTTGGTCTACTATGAATAACATATTGTAGCTTTCCAATCATAGATCGATAAAGTATCTCATCAACAGATGTAGATTCATCATTCTTTGATAATTTACAGTTGGTAACCATAGGAGTACTTATTGGTTTTGAATCCTCCATTCTAAATTTCTTCAAGATTTCCTTTATGTACTTGGATTGGGTAATGTAAATCTCATTTTTCATTTGCAGTATCTGTAAACCTATAAAATACTTTATCTCACCAATTAATGACATCTCAAATTCTTTGCTCATTTCATTTCCAAAATTTTTGCATAGATAGTCATTTCCAAAAAAGGTAATATCATCAACAAACATGGCTGAGATTAGTATTCCATTTTCATCATTCTTCATGTACATGTTGTTGTTTGCACTTGTCCTTATGAAACCAATCTTGATCAAATAAGAGTTCAATCTCTCATACCATGCTCTAGGTGCTTATTTCAAACCATATAAAGCTTTGTTCAATTTACATACCTGATCATTATTCTTTCCTTCAACAAATCCTTCAGGTTGTTCAATGAAAACTTCTTCTTCTAATATACCATTCAGAAATGCAGATTTGACATCCATTTGATATACCTTGAAATTTTTGTAAGCAGAATATGCCAACAATGTTCTTACTCCTTCAAGTCTTGCCATAGGTGCAAAATTTTTACCATAATCAATTCCTTCTTCTTGAGCATAACCTTTGAAAACTAATCTTGCTTTATTTCGAATGACCTCACCTTTTTCATTCAGCTTGTTTATGAAAATCCACTTTGTACCAATTACATTTTTGTCCTTTGGTCTTGGGACCAGTGTCCATGTGTCATTCTTCTTGATTTGATCAATCTCTTCTATCATAGCATTTATCCAATCTTCACTATTAAATGCCTCTTTCACTATCCTCGGTTCAAATTCAGATATCAGACGTGTTTTGTCTCAGTTTGTTTCTTGTCATCACTGGATCATCCTTATCTCCTATAATCTGACTTGATGCATGATGTCTTTGACATACTTGGCTAATACAGGCTCGGTAGGCTCTATATGATCTTCTTCATCACTCGGTAATTGGATATTTTCTTCATTTCCTTCAACAGTCTTCTCGGTAAGACTTGTCAGTTGAACATAGACAAACTCATCATAATCTTCTGGTTCTTTGGAATTTACTTCATCATTTCTTTCTACAAATTCATCAATTTTCACATTTGTACTTTCTACTATTTTGTTATATGATTTGATCAGACATTTAAATGCTTTACTTCTAGAAGAATAACCTAGAAATGTTCCTTCTTCACTTTTCTGATCAAACTTGCCATTTCTATTATCTTTGTGAACATAGCATTTGCTTCCAAAGATTTTAAAATAACTTACATTAGGCTTCTTATCATACTAGATTTCATATGGTGTCTTCAAAGTTCCTTTCTTCAGTTGTACTCGGTTCAGGGTGTAAACTATTGTGCTTATTTCTTCTCTCCAAAATGTTTGTGATACTTTCTTTTAAATCATCAGGGTTCTAGCATAATCCACAATAGATCTGTTTATTCTCTCAGTAGTTCCATTTTGTTGTGGAGTTCTCGGTGCAGAGACTTGTCTTTTAATACCATGATCATTGCAGAATAAGTTGAATTCATCAGAGGTGAACTCTCCTCCTCTATCAGATCTAAGATATTTCAGTTGTTTTCCTGTTTCATTTTCAACTCTTGCCTTGTAGTATTTAAACATTTGAAAAGCTTCTGATTTTTCTTTTAAAAACATTACTGACATCATCCTTGAGTAATCATCCACAAATAATATGAAATATTTATCACCATAATAACTTTGAACTTTCATAGGACCACAAAGATTGGTGTGCACAAGATCTAAAATTCCCTTAGAAGTGTAGGACTTACTTGTAAAGCTTGACCTTGTCATCTTACCCATCAGGCATCCTTAGCACATAGCATTCTCAGGTTTCTCAAGACTCGGTAGACCTCTTACTTGGTGCTTCTTACTTATTTTGATTAGATTATCAAAATTTACATGACAAAACCTTTTATACCATAATCAGGTATCATCTATCTTTTCATATAAACACTTATTCTAAGTTCAATCAAGGTGAAATGTGTTACCTTTTGTTTGTGTCCCAGTAGTAGCTAACTTTCCATGGTTGTCATGAACTTTGACAATTCCTTTATGAAATTCTATTCGGTAACCTGTGTTGTTTAGCTATGCTACACTCAACAAATTGTATTTCAAACCTTCAACCCAATAAACATCATTGCATCTTGCATTGTCAAGAAGTGTTATAGATCCTTTACCTCTTACTGGACATGGTGCATCATTACCAAACCTTACATAGCCTCCATCATAATCTTCTAATATAAAAAACTTGTGTTTATCACCTGTCATGTGATGTGAGCATCCACTATCTATGATCCAAGAATCATTAGTATTTATGTGAGATATTAGGGATTTTTCTTCATACCTTTCTTCATCTGATCCATCTTTGATAGCCACATAAACAACTTCCTCTATATCAGTTTCATCTGATTTATCATCATTAGATTCCCCATCAACTAATAGGCATGTCTTTTTATCTCTTCTTCTGAAATCTTGGTGTCTTCTGTAATGATTATCTTTCTGTCTATCATCTCGGTAATCTCTCTTTTCACTAGATTCTCTATCAAGACAGTTTGAGGCCATATGTCCTCTCTTGTCACAATTGAAGCATTTCAAAGGTAGTTTTCCTTTATACTTACCTTTGCCTCTTGGTAACCTTCTGGCTAATAGTGCTTCAAACTCTTCTTTTTTCCTGATTTCCTCATATAGCTTGTTTACTTTTTCCATGTTCTTGCGAAATCTCTCACTTGCTCCACTGTGATCTCCTTTAGTGAACTTACTCATTCTATCATTGTAATCATCAGATTCATCAAGATGAAAAGAACTGAAAGTAGATTCTACTTTATTTACCGATGACCCACTGTTATCAAAATTACTTAACTCAAATGCATCTAGCTTACCGATAGTAGCATCTAAGGAAACTGGGATATTGGGTACAGACCTCAATCCATTGATTGCAGAGACTCAGATTGCATAAGCTAGTAGAAGGGTTCTTAACAACTTACTTGTTATATCCTTTTCTTCAATAGTTCCACCTGCTCCTTTGATTTGATTGACAACCTCCTTTAGTCTTGTACTGTACTGGGTTATGTTATCACCTTCATTCATCCTCATAGATTCAAGTTGTCCTTCTAGACTATCCACTTTTGCTTTTTGAACATGTTCATCACCACCATCCACAAATATGAGCTTATCCCACATTGCCTTTGCATCATTGCAGCCTTCTAGATCATTAAACTCTGAGTCAGTCAATGTAGATGTTATTTCAATCATTGCTTGGATATGTTCTTTCTTTGCCTTTATCTCTTCCATTGTCAATGGATAGGTGCTCGGTGTAATGAAATCATTCTCCAGATAGTATACAGCATATTCTCCAACTCTTGATAGGTGCAGCTTCATCCTTTTCTGCCATGTAGAGAAAGTCGACTTGTTCAACTTTGGTGCATCTCTCTTATACATATTTGGATCTTTGCCTCAAGTACCTTTAAACTTTTCTTCCGGAGTCCAACGCTCTAATACCAATTGATAGTTCTGATACGAAATGTTTAGTACAGATGCCAAGCTAATAAGATGAGAGGGGGGGGTGAATCATACAAACTTATCCTTCCATAAAAAATAACAGATTCAACCTCGATAACCTTATTAGAAAAACTATAAAGCATGCAAACTCATAAACAAAAAATATCACAAAACATATAACACCAGATTTAACGTGGAAACCCAAATAGGGAAAAACCACCATGGGATTTCGAACCCACTAAGAAATATACTCTTTTAGAGTATGCTCAGTTAAAAGCAAATCCTGTTAAAGATTACAAACACATTGCTAGATGTGACCCCATTAAGGGATTTCCCTTAGATCTATTAGGATCTTCACCTTGTTAGAAGTGACCTTGTCAAAGGATTTCAAACGCTCAATCAGAATGTCACCTTGCTAGAGGATTTACAAATAAGACTGTTAAGTCCACTCAGTTAAGAGATTTTTTGTCACTTTACAAAATAACAGTAATAAAAATCTATCGACAACTTCACATCTAAAATGCTAAAGCAGATTCTTATTTGCTCAATACAATCTAGCCATAGGACTTATCTTGTCCTTCTGCTAGGCTCTATACTTTATTTCTCAAATAGGTCTTCAAGCTTCAGTGCTCGGTAATACTATGTAGCATCCCTGTGCTTACTCTTTCCTGCATACATTGTTTATCATTAGTTCCTTATTTATAAACAATTTTCCAACCACTTAATCTCGTTGATCACATTTCCCATGATCAATCATAGCCATTAGATCATCAAGCTTGACTAGGTTCAATGTATCCTTCGATCTAAAAATGTTTTACCCTGCCTTGGAACTTGTGCTAGGGTATTGTGGTTCAATCTAAGTTGTAGATCTTCTTGCCGATTTTCCTTTGCCATAGATTCTTTAACAAACTTGATGCATGACATACCAATCATTTAATCAGTTCCAACTCATCAGCTTCCTTCATTAAATAATGCTTTTATTCATTCAATGCATTCTATTATTACTCGGTTGCAACTTGGTGAATACTAAACTTCACTTGTTAGACATTCTGCCTTCATTAACTGATAGCGATAACCTTAGGGTTTACCGACTAGGTTCTTTGCTTGGTAACATAGTATAGTATTAACCTTACAATCAATAACATATGTACAATATCAAAAACAATCTAAAACATCATGATATCATCATTGTCTAACTCGGTAATAGTTGCCCATTGAATAACTTATTTCTTTCCTTATTCATCACATTTTTTTTGTGTCTTTTACCGACTTCTTTATACTCATCAAATCATTCTTCTTAAGATATGGCAACATCATACTGAATCAGAAAATCAATTTCTTGACATCAATGACAAAATAATAATATTAGGACAGTAAACATCCTTGATGAGTTATATCCATATCCATCATCAATCTTCTCAATATCCTTATTGAAATGCCAACAATCTCCCTTTATCTGTTATAATTGCAAGATTTTCCTGGCAAGAAGAGCTTCAAATGCCATCAAAATCTCCTCATCATCCATTTCTCTGCTTTGTCTTGGTTCACCACTAGTGCTAGCTTATTTTCTTTTTCTGGATGGTACAGTAGAAGCTTTAAAAGCTGATTTAGTCTTTTGAACACTGCCATCAAAACTGTTTAGCTCATAGGCTATCAACTTTGCAATGATGGAGTCTAGGAATACCTTAGTCTTGTCTATTGATCTCAACTCCTGAATAGCAACAACCCTTATTGCATAGACCGGTAATAAGGATCTCAGGACTTTGCTCACCACAATGGAATCTTTTATTTTACCACCTACACTCTTGATATCTCCAACAATGGTTTTGAATTTTATTCCATACTGTTGAATGGTCTCACCTTCAACCATCCACATGTCTTCAAACTTCCCTCTAAGGCTTTCTTCCTTAGCTTGTTTTACATGTTCATCACCACCATAGATATTTTCAAGAGTATCCCATACCTCTTTGGGATTTACCTTATCTTGGACATCAATAAACTCAATATCAGACAAACTACTAATTAGGGCTTCCATGACTTGGCCCATTCTCCCACATCTCTCTCTTTTGGTCATCGATGAGAGTACCAATAGGAGCAACATAGGCATTCTCAACATATCTCCAGTATTGAGCACCCATGCTTCTGATGTATATCTTCATTTTGTCTTTCCATATACTAAAATTTTCTCTGTTGAACTTTGGACCTTCCCTCTTCATCATTAGACTGGGATTTTTACCTCAAGCGGTTAAGTTTATAATACATAGAACCTGAAGGACGCTCTGATACCAGTTGATAACTCAATGATGAATGGATAGTACCAAACCGGTACTGAGAGGGGCGGGGGGGTGAAACAGTACAGATAAAAACACAATCCTAAACCGGTTTGTCAGTAGACACTATGCTTTGATAGAAAAATAGTAACACCGGTCTTAAACAGAGTACAACCGACAAAACCCAAAATAACAGAGACAAGAATAAACCAATTGACACTTATCATTTCATACAATCTAATACTTCATTTCCATTTCACTCTAGTGCATGAATAGGTAATCTATCATCAAAGATATATAAATATCTATATTAACATGGATTACCTTCAGACACAAATCACTTAAACCATCACATGAATAACAACACACATGACACACAAATTTTTCATGTGGAAACCCAACTGGGAAAAACCACGGTGGGGATGAATACCCACAAGCTGTTTTTGAACTCTTTAGAAGTCTGCTTTGTTATGAGCCTTGTCCGATTAAAGACTGATACACTAGGTTCTATTAGGAACCAATTGTGTTAGGGATCACCTAGTTAAGGGATGGCTAGAATACCTGATTAAGGGTTAAACCTTGTTAAAGGGTACCTTGTTAGAGGATTTCAAGAACTCAATGGTTTTGAGTCACCCTGTTAAAGGATTTACAGTAAGCCAGTTAAAGCTACCTTGTTAAGGGTTTTCCTAGCTGTTGAAGTGGTTAGAGATTAACAAGTATTACAATGATCTGGTAATAGCACACAATGCCAATGTAGATCCGCTTTAGCTCCTCTTCACCTTCTGCACTTACACTCTGCAGGTATCACTTCTCTCCTATAGTCTGGCAAGAATCACGTATCCCTTCACTTGGATACACACACACAACTTTTGCCAACAACTTTAGAAAGAAACACAACATCGACCGTATAGGAAACAGACAGGTCGGTAGCATAAACCCTAAACTCTAAACCTATTAGGTTAAGTACTTCAAACGGTTCAATCCTAGCCATTGAGCACATTGCATTAAATGCAACAATCTTGAACCAGTCTCAAGATGTTCTTCATCATTCATTTTCCACCGATTTCATGGCGGCTGATAACCCATCACGCATTATCACTGTTTACAGGCTTCACACATTCCCAAGGTAGATAGGAACAATCTCCTTCATGCAAGATGGCGGCTGATAACCCATCATGCATTATCACCGTTTACAGGCTTCACACATTCCTGAGGTAGATAGGAACAATCTCCTTCATGCAAGATCCTTCATAGACACAAGGCTGACGTGGCAACATGATTTGTTCTTTGTTACAATGCTAACTCATCACACAAAGTCACCAATTGAGTCATACAGGCTTGAAGCACTTCAACCAGAAACCCTGAAGTTGAGACTACCAACTGGTAGTCATACAAAGCTTCTATGTACCGGTTCCCATAACCACATGCCGGTTCACCTAGAAAAAACATACCGCTTCACTTTGGCACATATACCGGTTCACAATGTTATACCGGTTCTCACATATACCAGTTCTTGGTAACACACCGATTCTCTCTTCTTTAGCATATTGACATTAATGACAACATACTATGTCATCATGTCCTCATACCAGTTCACATAATGCCAACATGTTTGTTATCAACCAACAAAATTAATAGAAAAATCTTTTATTCTGGCTTTGATGAGGAGAGCTACTTCTTAGGGGGAGTAGTTGGTATTTTGTATTTGAATCTAGTTTTTGTATTGCTTTGGCATTTGATGTTAAAGGGGGAGAGATATCTATGGGAAAACACATTATTCCTTGGGGGAGAGACTGTTACTTTGAGGAGAAATTGTTGGAGAGATTATTACTCTCTGTATTTGTATTTTGGTTTCTGGTTAATGATCTCTTTGGGAGATTGTTGGTTTTTTTATTTCTGGTATTTCTGTTTTTGTACTTTGATGGTTTTTCCATCTTGTGTTGCCATCAATGCCAAAGGGGGAGATTGTTGGTATTTTGGATATGTTGATATGGTTTTGTCATTGATGTCAACACTTGTCAATATTTATCAGTAGTCGGAGATTCTTGATTATGTTCATCGGCAGGTCAGTGACTTATGCATAGTCACTAATATTTGGTTCACCGACAGGTTATATTGTTCATCGGTACTTGGAATGACTTGGAGACTACTTGGTTATCTCGAAGACATTGTTTGGACACTTTGTTATGGTGATTTGTTCATTGGTCTATTTAGGTTTGCATATTTACTATTACTAGCAAACAGGTCCAGGTTATGCATCAACAAGCATATCAATTCTAGATCAGCAGGGAACCTTATGAAGATGATTTGTTATTATTGTAAATGCATTGAGCAGACATGATGCATCAGATATTGATTCATTTGTAAATTATTTTACTGTAGTATCTTTAGTGAGCCGACCTACTCAATTGGTCTTAGGTTATGGTATAAATGTAAGATCTCATTTGTGAGATTGATATGGAATTGGAAAAAGGATTTTAATAAGGTATATGTGGATATAAGTAGAGCTATACATGCAGACATCATTCAAGATTGAAGGAAGGTTTGAAGAAGGCATATCAAAGCTAAATTGGTACTGAATCTAGCATATGAAGATGCTATTTTGAGCAGTACATTATCATTGAATTTAACCATCCAATTGTAGTCAGTGTGACTCCCATTTTGTGATTGAGCAGTGAGCTCTAGGTAGCTGGCCTTTCTGCATGTGCAGACTCCATATTGTACACACATACTATCTATAGTAGTATCATCTGAATGTGGGTAAGGCTTCCCACCGTGGTTTTTCCCCTTACAGGGTTTCCATGTATAAATATCTGTGTTATGTGTTGTGGATGTTAATGTCTTTCTGTTTCATGCATTAATCTTTACCAGTACTACAATTAACAGATAAAACTATCTACCAGCATAAAGTTTGGTTTACAGGTATTAAACAATAAGTTTTGGTTAAGTTAATTTTGGTTTGAATTTATTGGACAACTAATTCACACCCCTTCTCAGTTGTCTCCGGGACCTAACATAGGATTTGGATTTTGATAATACGACATTGAGAATCCATTACGTGAGACTCAACATTCTTATTTTGATTAGCTATTGGGCATGTATCTAAGTTTGCAAGAAAAGGTTTTCTCTCTCAGCCAGCTTCTTGAGGATTTAGCATGTTGTACTTGAGGTCACTTATCATATCGTGCATTTGTTGTGTTTTCATCCTTGGCACTGAAACTGAAACATTTAAAACTAGAAAACACAACCAAAACATCAAACATCATTGGTCAAAAATATGTCAAAGTCAAATATTTGTCTTTTCTCTATCATAAGTCATACGAGTTTCCTAGTTTTTCGTATGAGAAAGCTAGTTCATCATTTTGTTATGTCTAAATTGTCATACGAGTCAGATGAGCAAAGGTTCTTTATTATCGAATTTTTGTATGGTAGCTTCTAAATTGTCATATGAGGTTCTATCTTTATCATATGGGACTATCTAAATTGTCATCTGGAGCTTATTAATCAATCATGGGAGGTTCTATCTCTGTGAGTCCAGAGATGTCTTCTTGCATGTCTTTTTCAAATCTATCATATTTTCTTGGTCAATTTACACTGATTGCATACACCTGATATCAGTCATTTTGTGCTTAGGTTGCCTTCTTGGTTAGCTCGGTTAAGTAATCTTCTGTCAAAATGGATTCTAGAACTAGACACCCTAAGATTTTCAAGTATTCATCTTCAACAAGTTCAAGATCTAAAATCTCAAAGTGCATCATCACCTTCTTTTCTAAATTGATCACTCAAAACATAATTTTGTTTTTACTTACTAAGATTTCCATTAGTCTTATGTTCAAAGTTATTTTATATACTCTAGTCGGTTAACTCTACCAAAATATTCAATTGGTATGCACAGAGTAGTCAGTAATAGAAGAAACTAGTCACAAAGCCCAGTATGCACTGAGCTGTCTAGCAAGTATCATTTCATATTTACTGAGCAGCAAAGATGATACACCGAGTTGATATACACCGAGTGAAATGTGTTACTAGATTCATTGAACCTAGACATACATATGGAAACGTGTTACAAGATCGAGAAACATAGAACCGTTATCACATTGGAAATTGCACTTAAAGATTGTGTATGATTTTGAGGTCATCTAACCAATGAACTATTTTGCATGGTTATTCATTCGATAAAAGATGTTTGTAAGATCGAAGCAATGAATGGATCACCGACATAAGAGATCTATTTATACATCATGGATAGAGACCAAATATACACATGTAATATAACAGAAAGGAAGATATAGAAATATATGAAGCAAGACATGTGAAAACACTAAGTGTTATGACTGTTATAGAGACACAGAGGTCACTGAGATGGATTTCAGAGAATAGTCAAAGAACAGAGTAAACAAAAGGGTTTACTGAGTTACTATATGGGTTACCGAAGTATGCTATAAGCAAGGTAATCTTATTTGAGCACATAGAATCTGTTATAACATTTGAGATGTAAAGTTGCAGATATTTGTAATGATTTTATTGTAACATTTTGAAACTGTAAGAGAAACCTTTAACAGGGTAAAAGACTCTAACCAAGTCTATAAATTATAAAGCCACTAACCAGGTGCATCATTTAGATTAAGTGTTGTTAAAACCTTTAGCAAGGTAGATCTAACATATCTTGATACTCCTAACAGGGTAAGCTATCAGAAATAGCTAAACATGTATCTCTAACTGAGCACCCTTTATTATTGCAATAGTGAAGTTGTGGGTCCCATCCCCACCGCAGTTTGTCTCTCTAACCAAGAGTTTCTATGTAACCAAAATATAAGTGTTATGGAGTGAATCATGTATGATTGTTATTTGTTTGGTTTAGCATTATATTATGTTACTGCGCTATTCAGTTTATGCTTAACAGTAAATTTATTGTTCAAGAAAAGTTTTTTAGTACTGATTCACCTCTCCCCTGTCAGTACATTATCTTTCCATATTGGGCCTAACTATTGGTATTAGAGCTTAAATCTTGGGAAAGGGTTTAACAGCCTAAAGAGAAAGATCTTATCAATGGCAGGCTATAAACAATCTCAGAGGATTGTGTATCTGCAAGAAGAGTTGGATCATGCTAATCAAGTGATTGCAGACATGCAAAGGCAAATGCAAAAATCTCTGAAAGTGAGAAGAAGATTATCTGATGATTTGCAAGACTCTCAACAGTTAGTGGAACAAATTGAGACATCATCTAAGAACAATATGTCTGAAGAGACTGAAGAAATGATTGAAGTATTGAGAGAAAAGAACAAAGCACTGGCTGATCAACTAAAAGCAATGAAAATAGAACATGAACATTTCAGCACATAGATGATTGAAAATCTTGATGCATTAAGGACAACCAAGGATAAAGTAAGAGATCTAGAAAGAGAGAAACAACAACTTGAAGAATTAGTATCTAAAAAGAATGATGAAATCATAAGATTGACTGGGATTCAACAAAATCTATCAGATCAACTAGGTTATGCACATCATGAAGAAAATTTGAAAGATAATGAGAATCAAGCATTGAAACTTGAAGTATCAAGGTTGACCAATGAACTTGAAACTGAGAAGAAATCCAAAGAATCACTGAAGAAGAGTTATGAAGCATCAAAGATGTTGGATGAGCAACTGAATACAAGATGACCCAACAAAGATGTAGGACTTGGTTACAAAGGAAAAGACTCTACTGAGAAAGGAATTCATACCACCAAGAGAGGAGAATCATCAAAGCTAGTTGGAATCAAGAAGAACATCAAAAGAAAGAAGTCTATTTGTGACTACTATGGAAATCAAGGTCATACTGCCAACATGTGCCAAATCAGAAAAGGTAAGCAACCGAATGTCACTAAGTCCAATGGTTATTGTTACAATTGCAATAAATATGGTCACATATTTAACCAATGTAGGACAAAGTCTATTAACAATTATAAGAAGGCAAAATTCAAAGGGTTTTGTAAAAACTGCAATAGATATGGACATAGTACTGAGAAGTGTTGGTTTAAGCAAAAGAACTATATGTGGTATGTACACTGAGCAAACACTGGAGGATATCAAACTCACATAGATCCTTACCAATAGTATCCTGTAGTACCATGGGATTATAATACAAGGATATGGTGTGAATTTTGTGGAAGATATGGACACATAAGTGCCAACTGCTTTATAAGGTTTGGGATGAACAACCGAAGATCATGGAGAAATCCTGGTATGGCATGTTTTCATTGTCACAAAGTGGGACACTTAGCTAGAGATTGCAGAAATCAACCTAGAAAAGACACTGAAGAAATAAAAGGCAAATTATAGATGATTTGGAAAAAGAAGGAAATTGTGTCAAATGAAGAATGCACCTTACCTACTGAGTTAGGTGCACCTATTCCAAATTAATCGGTAAAGGTATGAAAGGACTGCATTCTCTCAAGGTTAAATCTTAACAATTCCTACTTTATTATGTACTTAATTCAAAATCTGCATAGTTAAGATGTAGTAGTAAGTTTGAAATTCTATCAAAGTCTTTTGAAGCACTATACAGGAAACCTATCAAGTCGATGAATATAGGAAGCCTGTCAAGTCAGTAAATGAAGGAAGTTTGGTTACTCGGTTAAAGCACAAATAAAGGAAAGAAAGTTTAGTGGAGCCGAGTGCATTTAATGCTTTTGACCTAACATGCATAGAGCTTGATAAGGTATATTGTGTACTTAAAGCATTTATGCGGTCATTTTTCACTCACCAAGTTCTCAAGAATGCAGAGCAAGTGATTCAAAGGCGATCAAACCTCCTACAAAGAAAATTCAAGGTATTTACATCAATCTCATAGCATTGTTAAGCTGGTTTATCGATATTATCAAGTTGTCATTATCTTCTAAAGTGTGAAGTGTCTATCATTTGAAAACCTTCAAACACTAAGGATCTTTTGTCAGTTTTTTATCTAAAATCTACAAATGGCACCTAAGATCCAAGATCCCATTGTTGTTGAGAACATCGAAAATCCCTCACTAAAATACTCTTTAACTCCTAAAATTGCATCTGAACAGGATGACAAAACCGCATTTTCACTCATCCCAGATAAAGTTTTATTAGTCGAGGATGTGAGATTCTTCACCAAATTTTGTGTTGAAGAACTCGGTCATGTAGAAATCAAAGACACATATGATGAATTGTGCACCGATGGTAAAATGGATAGCAAGTATCAGCACATTAAGATCAAGGGATTGACTGAAGGCCTAACCTATCCCTATGTGTTCAAACCCCAGTGGGTCAAGTTTGTTCTGAGTAGAGTTCACAATGATTTCATGTGGTTAGAAGAGCAACCGTTTAAGATTACCAAAGAAATCATTCATCTAATCACCAGTTACCCTATTTATGATCATGCACGAGCTCAAAAGATGATATCTCAAAAAGAATTGATCAATTTAACCAGAGTAGAATTAGATTGCAAAGGACTGAAATTAAAAAATGTCACTGATGCAGAACTAAAGTTTTCCATTAGAGTAATGGGTTACTGTTTCTTCCAATCAACAAGGGAAAACAGTGTACCTTGTGCAATAGTCGACTTGGCATACAAAATTGTGAAAAAGGGAATGAAAATTGATCTATGTGAGGTGTTGCTGAAAAACCTATTTGAGAATTTGAACACCATTAGGAAGCCAAAGAAGAACAACTCGGCTAATACACTAAAGTTTGGATCACTACTTGTATGCATGTTTTTCTATTTTGAAAAATTCTTTCCAACAGTCGATAAAATTGTTTGGGAACTACACTGACCAATCACCCATCAAATCAATGACCTCATCAAGAAGCTAGGTGATAATTTTAATGATATTATGGATGATTACTTCAGTAAGTTATAGGAGAAAATTCATAACAGATACCAGATTCCACCCAAGCTAGTGGAAAAATACAAAGATGATATATGTTTTGAAGTAAACACTGATTACTGTTATGTGAATGTTGTGGAACCGAGAACTTAATCTTTGCCACCTATGGGTTACAAGATTCATTTTGACCTCACACAACAGCAAATTGATGCATTTATTACACTACCAAGGCATGCTATCAAGCTAAGGTATGGAACCTATGAAGAAGTGAAGGAAAAAGTAAAAATGAGCATTGTAGTACCCAAAGCTACAAGAAAGGCAACAAAGATGATAAAGGCATTATCAGAGAAATTTAGACAAGACTCTTCCTCTACACCTATCAAAGGCACTATAGCTATTACCGAAGAGAAATATGAAGCCCAAGAGGCAGCTATAACATTGAGCACCAAATTGCCAAAGGGAAAAGTGTTGAAAAGAAAGAAACAGGACACATCAAAGGCCTCACCAACCCCTCCTATTAAGTGACCAAATACAAGAGCATCTGCAGTGTCACCGAGTAAGAAAACAAAGAGTGTTACTCCTCTAAGGTAACAAAGACTTACAAGAAATCTACTTGGAGACTCATTTTGGCAAAAGAGTCTAGTGATACCAAATTTGAGGATGCAAGCAAATTTCAGATTGTGAAGAGCAAGAAGGTAAATGTACATAGTGTTGAAAAATTTTGTGCTAATCTAAAGGAATATGGTGGATTTGGATCCTTCAGATATGTTAAGTATGAAACCAAAAATGATGATGAAAAGAGACAAATTGAAGAAGCTATCATCTGGACACTTCTAAAATTCTGACTGGTCCCATTAGAAGTCTCTAATTCTCTTCCAAAAGAATTATATGCACATATTGATAGCAGGTGGCAATATGCCCTGGACTCAAAGAAACAAATCAGAGAAAGAAGTTTGGTACATCTCTTTCCTGATATGTCTATAGCTGAAATAAATGAACATCTGACAACCTACCACACAAAGTTCCTCTTCAAGCAAAAAGCTCTGAAACTGATGAATGGTCTGTATATTGAAGTGGAAAATGAGACAAAAGAAAAGTGGTAGGAAATCTTTAGAATCAAGGATGCCGATGAGCAAGTGGAAATTGAAATAGTTGATGTCACCGAGCAAGATCCTGATGTCACCAAGCAAGACCCCGTAGACACCATTCAAATAGATGAAGATATCATGGATACAAAGGCACCGAAATAGGAAATGATAGAAGGCAATGCATATGCAAAACTTGTATCCAGTGAATCAGTTTTGGAACAAGTTCAGCCTTATCCATTGGTCAATCAACCCATCTCAACTAAAGCCCCTTAGGATATGGATCAAGGCACGGAAGGTCACAAGTCTACAACAGGAGAAGGTACTTCTCAAGAACAACCCTCTCAAGCACCTTCTAGCACCAAAAATGTTGCAACTAAGACACCTAGTACTGAGACACCAAAGGATTCTACAGAGGCTAAAGTAACCGACCAAAGTGTTGCCTCTACCGAGCAACCTATAGCGGGTCATCAAGCCTCACAATCCATTGTATTGGTTCAACCGGCCAAATCTAAAGAAAAGAAGATGAAAAAGCATAGCTTCAAAGTCGATTTGTCAAAACCAATAGTGTTGCCAATGTTGATATATCCAAATTAAAGGGGCAAGCACTCATTGATTTCGGTGAACTATGCAAAGCAAAGGCCGAACAAGAAAAAAAAATGGCCATCCAAAAGAAAAATAAAGTACTTTAGAAGGTAAAGACATTATTATCAGATATGCTACCTGAAGCTATGGCGTCAACCGATGCAGCCATCCATATTCAGCTGGATGAACTTCTCAATCAGATAGAGACATCTGGAGTAGATGCATTTGAATATTTGAGCAAGCTAAAAGATAAGGAGCTCACTGCAAAAATGATAGAAGAGGTATAGAAAGCTATAGCTATTGGCAAAATCAAACTTGTCAAATTTATTGCTGAGTTGTCCCCTCAACTCAAGCACATTCTTTATTTATTTCAAAAACTCTGTACATTTTCTTTATTCATTAAAGACATAAAAAATAAAACTGAAGCAATTGAGAAAGAGATCACCGATCTCTCAAATAAGTTGACCCCAGAGCCCAATTCAGTTCAGAATTTCTATACAAAGTTACAACAGCTCATGGCTCAACAAATGGACCTCAGAAATGAAGAACACAAGATCAGGATGGACATAATGACACTTCAGACATTATACCTTCCCCATCTTTCATCCATCCAAGAACAGATCAACCGAGCCACTCACCTATCTACTACACATGAGGGAAGCACATTAGATGGCTTAATTTCTTTATTGGTTGATATTCATGAATAGAATTCATTAATGAACAATGTAAAAGATGCACTCTCTATTGCTCTCACCAAAGCATGGACAAAGTACAAATCCATTTTTGACCAGTTGCCACCACCAAATGGTAACTAAATTTTTGTGTTTGTCAAAAAAGGGGGAGTGATATAATATTCAAAGTATAGTATCAAACAAAAGGAGTGTAGTATATAGGGGGAGTATACCGAGCAGAGTGAGTAGAGTATACAAAAGCATAGTATACCGAGCAGTGAATAGAACAGTAGGCAAAGAACAAGAGCAACACATAGAACATTGATCACTGAAAATGCAAAATCAGAGTGTTGTAAAGTATATTGATAAGGGGAGTATATCTGAATATACTATTTCATTGACAAATATATATATTCTCAGTTTAGTCAAATTTTGTAAAGTATATAGATTTTTGAGTTATAACTTTGAAAGTAGTTTTTGTCAAACATCTCAACTAATGTCAAAAGGGGAGATTGTTACTACTTACTAAGATTGCCATTAGTCTTATGTTCAAAGTTATTCTATATACTCTAGCTGGTTAACTCTACTGAAATATTCAGTCGGTATGCACAGAGCAATCGGTAATAGAAGAAACTAGTCACAAAGCCTAGTATGCACCGAGCTGTCTACCAAGTATCATTTCATGTTTACCAAGCAGCAAAGATGATACATCGAGTTGAAATACACTGAGTGAAATGTGTTACCAAATTCATTGAACCTGGACATACATATGGAAACGTGTTACAAGATCGAGAAAAATAGAACCATTATCACATTGGAAATTGTACTTAAGGATTGTGTATGATTTCGAGGTCATCTAACCAATGAACTATTTTGCATGGTTATTCATTTGATAAAACATGTGTGTAAGATCGAAGCAATGAATGGATCACCGACATAAGAGATCTATTTATACATCATGGATTGAGATCAAATATACACATGTAATATAACAGAAAGGAAGTTATAGAAATATATGAAGCAAGACATGTGAAAGCACTAAGTGTTATGACTGTTACAGAGACACAAAGGTCACCGAGATGGATTTTAGAGAATAGTCAAAGAATAGAGTAAACAGAAGGGTTTATTGAGTTACTATATGGGTTACCGAGGTATGCTATAAGCAAGGTAATCTTATTTGAGCACATAGAATCTACTATAACATTTCAGATGTAAAGTTGCAGATATTTGTAATGATTTTATTGTAACATTTTGAAACTGTAAGAGAAACCTTTAACAGGGTAAAAGACTCTAACCAAGTCTATAAATTGTAAAGCCTCTAACCAGGTGCAACATTTAGATTAAGTGTTGTTAAAACCTTTAGCAAGGTAGATCTAACAGATCTTGATACTCCTAACAGGGTAAGCTATCAGAAATAGCTAAACATGTATCTCTAACTGAGCACCCTTTATTACTGTAATAGTGAAGTTGTGGGTCCCATCCCCACCGCAGTTTGTCTCTCTAACCAAGAGTTTCTGTGTAACCAAAATATAAGTGTTATGGAGTGAAACATGTATGATTTTTATTTGTTTGGTTTAGCATTATATTATGTTACTGCACTATTCAGTTTATGCTTAATAGTAAAGTTATTGTTCAAGAAAAGTTTTGTAGTACTGATTCACCCCTCCCCTCTCAGTACATCAGCTTTCCATATTAGGCCTATCAAATTTCTCATCAGTATCTATCATCCTTTATCACAAAAATACAACATTTGATCAGGATAACCACATCCCATATCATAGGAATATTATTCCTATTGGACTTGGTCTTATCAAAATCATCTGCATTGCACTCCATCATAAGATTGAAAAACTTATGAATACTTGAATTATTGTTTCATTTCATATCACTCTATCATATCTACGTTGACAATTGGTCACTTATCAAAACATCTTTTAAACAATCGAATCCCTACACAACATCCAACACACGTGTATGCCCATTTTGACTAGAGGTCAGAGACATAAGATCGCACAAACAGAAATAGAAACATTTGAAATAGCTGAAGATCATATGAACATGGCATACCAAAGCGAAATACAAGAAGAGGACATACCAGATCAACATATCAGAGAAATCAAACAAGATCCTAAATTCGATAAATTTATGGAGAAAAAAATTGGAGGGAGAAAAAGAAAAATACTTCCTAATGTTAGCAAAATATAGTGCTACACTCCCCTAGGATTTTGATGTGAGAAATTTAGGAAAAAGGAGAAGTGACACTTTCCATGATAACGAACAACATGAGGAGATTTCCAGTCACAAATAGGAGGACAGATCAATTCTTGATAACACAAGAATTAATGAGGAAACTTCCATTCCCAAAGAGGATGACATAAAAATTCTCAATAATACCAAATCTAACGAGGACACAAGAAAGAGTTAGGATGATATAAGAAGAGATCAAGATCATACTAGAGAGAAAAATCATGGTTGGGTAAGTGCACAAAATGGTGGTAAAAAAGAGGGGTATAAGTGGACACTTTTTTTTTCTGAAATTAGGTGAACCTAAAGTTGGAGGAAAAATTTGAAAGTCATCCACTCAAGATATGAAGATAATCAAAGAACAAATATTGTAGTACTCTGAGTCTAGTTTCCAAACTACTAAACTTTTTCAAAATTGGATAAGATTACGGGGGTCAAATCCTTCACGCACAAAAAACTGACCCTAATTTTTTCTTAAAAACATAACATAGTGTCTGACGTGCGCATCAAAAAAGTCATAGTTAGATTGAGTATTTTGACAAATCCTTTGGTAGAAAGATATTTAAGAGTGAGAAATAGAAGATGTGTATTTTTTTGTAATTTTTTGTTGAGGATTTTGTTTTTATGATTTTTTCCAATTGAGCACATCCTGAAAAAGAGGTACCTGTTCGTGCACGAAGCATAAGTTGCGCTAAACAAATTGAAAATAATTTCTTTTTTTTAAAATTGTAAAGAATCAAGTGTACTACAATAATATATAAAGTTTTTTAAATTTGGATAAGTTTATAAAAAGTTATTCAAAAAATGGTGCACCTATGTCTGTGTGAACTATGGAGACACTAGTAAAAGAAATTCAATAATAATATGTTATTTTTGTTCAAATTGAAAAGAAATTATATGGTTAGAAAGATCAGAAGATGAGTGAAAATATGGTGGAAATTTTAGAAATACCCACTTTATGAAGTGTAAACCTGATGATGACAAAGTCGATAAAATAAAACACCTCAAAAATAAGAGAAATGGAGGGAAATCAAACTTTCAATCCATAGCTTTGTCATCCAGGCCTATTTCCAAGCCTAAATAGTCAAAAGCACGTATGGGGTACTTATGGTTTAAAAATAATGTACGAGGTACTTATAGTGTAAGCAGTGCATACACACTTGTTTCCCTATAAACAGTGCATACACGCTATTGTATAATATGATATTCTATGTATAATATGTCTATATACATATAATATATGTAATATATAATATGTGTATAATATGACATTGTATATATAATAGGTTTATATATATATATATATATATATATATATATATATATATATATATATATATATATATATATATATATATATAACATATATATACACATGTAAGTGTATCGTCTCTCCCTGTCAAATGCATACAAGGTCTCTCTCTCTCTCTCTCTCTCTCTCTCTCTCTCTCTCTCTCTCTCTCTCTCTCCTCCATACCCCATCCCTCTTTCTCTTCTTCTCTCCCTCCATACCCCACTACAACTATGTCTGCACTTCTATAGAAGTAAGTGAATTTATTTCTTGTCTGCAACTTCCTCTTTGATTTTTATCATGTATCCTCTCCTAAAAAAATTGACTGATAGATTTTTGTGTGTATATTAAATAGGAGGAATAGGGTTTGAAATTGAACTATGGGTGTATTACCGTGACAAACAAGGAAACCTGTAGTAATATTCTTCTCGAATGTGTTTTTAATGAGCAGTGCGGATGCGGAAAATAGTGTCAACAAAGCAACATGATGAATCAGAGTACCTGCAATATGTTTTTCAGAAGAAAACAACAACTAGGAAGAGAAAGAGGGAGAGTAACACAAATGATGTCTTGTAGAATGATAGTGGTGGGTATGCGAGAGTTCTCATGTTGTTACACAATGCCTGTCACCTAAAGAAATTAAATTTTGTTGTATGCATGGTAGTGGTAGTATATGATGATCATCACTTGTCAAACAACTTGGAACGGTACATACCCATGAAAGAAATCAAGCGTGTAATTCCTATAGTCACAATCAAGATCAGTCTTATAACCTTGCAAATTTAATAGCATCATATGTTTTAGAACTTAGGTAGTACTCTTAGGGTTAGGTCAAGCTCTTACACTTGCTTTTTAGTGAAGCCTCATTGTTTGTTCTCTTGGAGTCTTGTTGTATGATGTTCTATTCATAACTTTAAATTTAATATATCATTTTATTAGGCCACCATATGAGCCCTTAGGTGTCATTAGAGGTCGTATTATTTCCTAAGAGGTCATATGGTATCTTGTGACCCCTTAAGACCCCTCCTCTTTCCCTACCCCTACTCTCCCTCTCTCTCTCTCTCCCTATCCCTCCCTCTACCTCTCTCCCTCTCTCTACCTTCCCTCCTCTCTCTCTCTCTCTCTCCCTCTCTCTCTCTCTCTCTCTCTCTCTCTCTCTCCCTCCTTCCATCTTCCCTCTCTCCCTCTCTCTACCTTCCCTCCCCCTCTTATCTCCCTCTCTCCCTCACTCTACCTCTCCCTTCCCCGCTTTTCTCTCCCTCTCATCTTCCTCCCTCTACCTCCCCCCTCTCTCTTCTCTCCCTCTCTCTCTCCTCTACCTCCCTCCTCTATCTCTCTCTCCCTTCCTCTACCTCTCTCTCCCCCTCCCTCTACCTCTCACCCTCTCTCTCCCTTCCCCCCTCTTCTCTCCCTCTCTCTCCCTTCCCCCCTCTTCTCTCCCTCTCTCCCTCTCTCTCTCCCTCTCCCTCCTCCCCTCTCTCCCTCTCCCTTCCTCCATACCCCTTCTCTCCCACCCTCTCTCTCTCTCTCTCTCTCTCTCTCTCTCTCTCTCTCTCTCTCTCTCTCTCTCTCTCTCTCTCTCTCCCTCTCCCTTCCTCCATACCCCTTCTTCTCTCCCACCCCCCTCTTCTCTCACTCTCTCTCTCCCTCTCCCTCCCCCTCTCTCTTCTCTCCCTCTCTCCCCTCTCCCTCCCTCCTCTATCTCTATCTCTCTCTCTCTCTCCCTTCCTATACCTCTCTTTCTCTCCCCCTCCCTCTACCTCTCACCCTCTCTCTCCCTTCCCCCCTCTTCTCTCACTGTCTCCCTCTCTCTCCCTTCCCCCTCTCTTCTCTCCCTCTCTCTCCCTCTCCCTCCTTCCCTCCTTCCCTCTCTCCCTCTCTCCCTCTCTCCCTTTCTCTCTCCCTCTCCTCTCTCTCCCTTCCCCCCCTCTTCTCTCCCTCTCTCCCTCTTCCTTCCTCCATACCCCTTCTTCTCTCCCACCCCCCTCTTCTCTCTCTCTCTCTCTCTCTCTCTCTCTCTCTCTCTCTCTCTCTTTCTCTCTCTCTCTCTCCCTCCCCCCTTCCCTCTCTCCCTCTCTCTCCCTATCCTCTCTCTCCCTTCCCCCCTCTTCTCTCCCTCTCTCCCTCCCCCTTCCTCCATACCCCTTCTTCTCTCCCACCCCCCTCTTCTCTCTATCTCTCTATCTCTCTCTATCTCTTTGTCTCTCTCTATTTGTCTCTCTCTCTCTCTCTCTACCTCTCTCAAGAGCACGTACAAGGTACTGAAACTATTAGTTCCCTACCCTGCCATAACTTTTTTAAGGCTTAGTAGAGCGTATGTGGTACTTATTACTCATAAGCACATATGGGGTACTATTCCCATTATTCATTACCTTGCGATAACATTTTTAGGTTTAGTAGCATGTGCGCGCTACTTATCAGCCCAGAATGGGAAAAAATAATACCGTTGGGCTTCTCAACATTTTATGGTCTAACAACGCATACACGGTTTATAGACATAGTTTTAGTTGCCCAAGAGTCTCAACGGCCTCAAAATAAGTTTTTGAGGTTGTTGAAGGCCCCAGTGGAACTGTGTCTGCACTTCTATCACTGTTGTATACATAAAAGTAAGTGAATTTTTTGTTTTTACATGATTTCAAATGATTTAATTGTTGTTTTTATTAGTTTTTTATTTTTACATGGTTTCAAATGATTGAATTGTGATTTTTTAATAGTTTGATTCCAAAAAATAGTGATAAGATGCATATTTATGGTTATTATATATTTTTGAACTTTTCTTTACATATATATGTAATATGTTTCTATTTAGGTCAACCGATATCAACCATGGGAAAGAACAAGTGAGGAACAACGGAACAACGAGAGGCTCAAAAAGAAAGACAAAGGCAGCGTATGAAGAAATTGTGTGACATAAGAATAAAGGGAGAAGAAGGTATGTCATCCTCAACATTTCAATTTGATTTACCAAACGAATATAATGCACCTAATGCAATTGAAGAAGAAACATTTGATAATTTACCGTTTGAACCTAATGCAATTGAAGAAGAAACATTTGATAATTTACCGTTTGAACCTAATGCAATTTAAGAAGATACCGCATTGAATAATCAATTAAATGATGAACATATTACACCTTCTCTACTTGATGAATTGAATGTACATAATGCACTAATGTTAACACCTCCTAGAATCATTCATAGGAAACCAAAGTATCTAATTGACATTGATGAGAATATATTTAAGTCAACGCCCAATAAAATGAATGAATGAACTTGTAGGAGAATGGTTAAAAGAATATGGCAAAACTATTTTAAAAACTTAAATCAAACCGTAAGATGTCAATTAATTGTTCAAATGATTAAAAATTTGAATTTTAGAGAGACAATGAAAATTCTAGGCCTAAGATCGTCTGAAAGTAACAATGAAAGAACTATTTTTAGAAATCTATTTGATGCATATCAATCTATTGGTTCAAAATCACGTAGTAAAGATTCTAATGCTACTCGACGTGTCATTACATCAACCATAATGAACAAGAAAATAAAAAAAGATCGTTTGATAAGAAAAACAAGTAAGTCATTAAACGTTAGCAGAACAACATTAAGTAAAGAATTAAAGAGGTGAGAACAAATAGAGGAACCTAACAATAATTCTCTTTGGGCATTCTTGGGTAGACTACCATGCAAAGACAAGGTTGTTGTAGATGCACTAAAAACATTAATTGAAAATTTTTGGCATGACAACACAAGACTATCACCCAACCAAAGAGATGTTGTTAGAAGATGAATTAGGTCTAAAAATCATGAGCCACATGTGAAACACTATTTGGATATGACTCAAACTAGATTTTATGAAAGATTCCTTCAAAAGTTTCCTCAAATAAAAATTTCTCAAAGATTTTTTGAAATGGAAAAACCTTTTTATATTAAGATTAATCATGTATGCACCACGTGTTTTTGTAGGATGCATATTAAATTTTTCATGCATTATGATATTTTTAGTCATATTTGTTCTACTTTGCACACTAATGATGTTTTGTAGGAATGTAATATACAAGCACCTCCTAAGTTGGCAAGAGAATTTATTTCAAGTGTGCTATGTAATAGACATGATGGTTGCATTTATTATAAGATGCCTTGTTTGGAAGGTTCTTGTGCTATATGTGTTGGTTTGCAACATTTACCAAGATGCATACATTTGGAGAGCACACATGAAATTGCTACGAAACTAGTTTCTTTCGGAAAATACAAGACAATCACATATGGAGTTAAAGATGGAAAATATTTGAAGAGATGTGAGCTAGTGAAAAATGATATATGTGTAGCTCAATTTATGAAAATGTTTCAAGAGAAACTAGTTTATGAGTACATAATGCATACACATAGAGCTTGATGGTTAGATGAGAACTTCAAGTTATGTAAGGTCACATTTCCTCTTGGCACCATGGTCTCTATCATTGATTTCACTGAAAATTTTACACTACAACCTGAAAATGAAGTGTAACCCATGTATTATCCCTCTACACAAGTTTCTATTTTTGTACACATAGCATTCATGCATGCAGATGATAGCACAAAGGAGGATAGAAAGGTTGTAAGAGAGTATCACTTCTACATAAGTGATGATCGTACTCATTCATCGGAGTTTGTACAAGGATGCTTTAAAGTTTTCTATGATAGTTTAAGGGAAAGGAACATATGATACAACCGACACTTAATATGGTCAGATAATTGCACCGCACAATTCAAGAATGCAAGGATGTTTTATTGGCTAACAAGGATGCATGTGACAAGTGGTGTACAACATTTTTGGAATTTCATTGAGGCTAGACATGGTAAGGGAGAGCACGATGGTGCAGGAGCATGTGTGAAAAGAGCCCTAGCTAGGGAAGAATTGAAGTATGAAGGTGGTGCTGAGTTGGTAGATGCAGAAACAATTGTGCGATGGTGTAAGTCTACGATGGATCTAGGTAATCTAGGTACATCATTGGTTCGTAGATATTTTTGGTTGATTACTGAATCTAACATTGAAAACTATCTAGATTGTGGTACAGTTGCAGGATCAAGTGACATGCACTCATTTACGAGTTCAAATTCAAGTTCACTGGTAATTTATATGAGACAAATTGTATGTTTTTTCTCTTCATGCATGTATTGTTTGTGGGAAGAATGTGAATCAGAAGAGTGGGTTGACAAATGGTCTTGTAGACCATTGGTTCCCATTGATTCATATCAAATTCCCAAAGCACTACAATTGAGCCAGATGGAGACATCAGTGGATTTTGACCATGTATCTGACCTAGTGGATTCAGGTGATTTTTTGAGTTAATTTTTTTGCAAGTATTCTTTTTGGTTCATTTTGTTGTACATCATACTTTATTTTTGGTATTAATTAACACTTTATAAAATGCTGGTCATGTGTATGCAGTTGTTGCAGAAGAGAACAATGGAGAAGGAACAGATTACTATTTGTGTCGTTGTGTTGAGCCTAAAATAAAATTGACAACCACAATAATTGATGGAGAGAGTATTCAGTACCCAATAGGGTCTATTATCATGACAGGAACATGGCTTCAGAGATACCCTATCAAGAATTATGATGTTTGGTTGTTCGAGGACTTTGAAACACATAGATATATTCTTCATTTCTCTAACCTTGTTGTTGCAACAAATATTCATTTGATGAAGTATCGTGGTAGACCTCATAACAAGATTTTATGGAAAGTTCGTGAATTTGACCATGAGGCAATACGACACAATACGGGTTAGAGCTGATCCTGAAGGCTCACTTGATTGATTCTATGGTTCATAGTAGAATGATTTTGAGAATTTTGTATAAATCATTGACGAATTGTTCTATATTCATTTTTTGTATATATAAATGCCCATGAGCTGATTTTTATATGTTTAGGGGCATAATTTTGTATATTTAAGTGGCAATGAGCTGATTTGTACATATGTACATGCCAAATTTTGTATATTAAAATGGCGATGAGCTGAATCACACATATTGTAATGCCAAATTTTGTATAAAAGCCCATGAGATGATTTGTATATTAAAATGACGATGAGTTGAATCACACATATTGTAATGCCAAATTTTGTATAAAAGCCCATGAGATGATTTGTAAGACAATTTTTTGTGTAATCAAATAGCCAAGAGCTGATTTGACCATATTTAGAGGCAAATTTTTGAATAATATGTGACAATGTTTTGTGACTATTTTGTGTGTCAATATTTTGTGACTATGTTTTGAGTATATGTGATGTGTCCCTGGTCAATCATGAGCATTCTTGATTCTTGTATAATCATGGATAATTATTTGAGTCATTATCAAGTCATAAGGTCATAGATTGAGACTAGATACAATTTGAGCAAAAATTGTCATTGTTGTCAAAAAAATTGTCAAAAAGTTGTCAAGTAACTTCTACATTGCGTCGGTAGGGTATGACTCTCAAAGTTTTGGTTCTTTGGGATGTACAAAAAGGGCATGCCTAGTGTAAAGCTACCCACCCAAACATGCTTGCGATGTCGGTTTGTGCATATGACAAACATAATCAATTCTAGCCAATCTTGCAACTTTTCCTTGCAAGTAACTGACAGTTTTTGGAGCAAGCGAAAAAAATGCTACTAATTGAAAATGGCTCTAAGTTGTCAAAAACTAAGATAGGCCATTGTAAAGGATCCTCTAGTGACCCCACCAAATCAAAAAGATCGATGGTATGTATCGTGGATTGGAAGAAATAGTCTGTCAAATTTTGACAATTTTTTAGACTCAGGGCACTTGAGAGATCGCACCGGTAGGGTATGATTCTCGACGTTTTGGTGCTTTGGGATGCATAATAGGGGCCTTCCTCGCATAAAATTTCCCACCCCAATGTGCTCGCAACGTTGGTTTGTGCACACGACAAACAAAATCAATTCTAGCCAATTTTGCAACTTTTCCTTGCAAGCAACTGACGGTTTTTAGAGCAAGCAAAAAAATGCTACTAATTGAAAATGGCTCTGAGTCATCAAAAAATAAGATAGGACATTGTAGAGGAGCCTTACGCAACCCCACTAGATCAAACAGATCAACCACATGTGTCATGGATTGGAAAAAACAGTTCATCAAATTTTGACAAAATTTTGGACTCAAGGCACTTGAGAGATCGCACTAGTAGGGTATGACTCTCGACGTTCTGGTGGTTTGGGATGCATGATAGGGGCATGCCTAGCATAAACCTACCCACTCAGATGCACTCATGATTTTGGTTTGTGTACTCGACAAACAAAATCAATTCTAGCCAATCTTGCAACTTTTCCTTGCAAGCAACTGACGGTTTTTTTAGAAGGCAAAAAAATGCTACTAAATGAAAATGGCTTCGAGTCATCAAAAACCAAGATAGGCCATTATAGAGGAGCCTCACACAACCCCATGGGATCAAACAAAACAACCATATGTATCATAAATTGGAAGAAACAGTCCATCAAATTTTGATAATTTTTTGGACTCAGAGCACTTGAGAGATCGCACCGGTAGGGTATGACTCTCGACATTCTAGTGCTTTGGGATGCATGACAAGGGCATTCCTAGCATAAACCTGCCCACTCGGATGCACTTGCGACATTGGTTTATGCACACAATGAACATAATTTGACCATTACGAGCGTGAGGGTGCTCTCGCACCAAACACATTGTTGTTTATTTTCATATTGTTAATTACATATGCAAATATTCATTTAAATTTATAAAAGGGCAGCCACAAAATACAACAAATACACAATAATGAACTAAATACAAGGATTTTTGTAGGGTTAATTCAACATTTTAGAAAATTTATCAAATCATATTCCACGATTGCAATGTTTTATATCATATATTTTTGTTTTTTATATTCATATTGTTGACTACATATGCAAATATTCATTTAAATTTATAAAAGGACAACCACAAAATACAACGAATACAAAATAATGAACTCATTACACATTTATTGGATCGAATATTGATATTTATATATATATAAAAAAGGCATGTCTACCAAGTCAATACAAGTATTACAAAAATGTGGCATATGCCATGTCCAAATCAATATAGAATAAAAATGTAGAATATATCTACATGTATTGGTCATTCTATGACCAAAACTAACACTATATGATCCTAAACTTGTGGTGGATCATCAAAATCAAGCCTCTTTAGTGCAGTATGGGGCTCTGTAGATGGCTGCAAAACCACAATTCAAAAGCCAAGTTAGAATTCTTTTGTAGAAAATAGTTCACAATTAACAACATAACTATGCATTTAACTTTAATTCCTTTGCAATTGAAATGTAGATTACCTCATCGACTGATTCAAGAGCTAATGTCTTCACTCTCCTCTCCTTATCACTCTTAGGATTTTTCTTGAAGACATACTTAAATGGATCCACGTTATGGCTATACCATGAAGGATTCTATTGTAGATTAAATGTACAATTAATACAATGTACTAACATAAATATATCAAAAATGCTTAAACGCTATAATACAAAGAACAATGACATACTTGTGCCTGAGATGCTTCTCCAATGGACTGAAGATGGCTCACCATCGATGTAGAAACTATCGCTATTACCTATACAAAAAATGTACAAAGATTAAATACAATTAATATAATGATAAGTATGGAAGGTTGAAAACAATTAATTTTACATATCAAACAAAAGTGTACCAGATCCTGAGATGTTTCTCCAGTGCAAGGAGGAGGGTTCGCCATTGATGAAATAGGTATGGATATTTCCTCTATGAAAAATTATATGATTATAATATATCACAAGTTCACATGTACTCATTCATATAATCATGAAATCAAGAAAATAAAGTAGAGATACATACCTCCACCCTCTCTTGATCAGCAAGCAAATTAGGTGCATTCAACATATCCACAAAGCTCAATGGTCATTGTACATGTAAAATAGACAAAAAACACTAATCAATCTACAAAACCCAACTAATACTTGATTTCAACATTTTCAAACAATTGTACAACTAAAAATGTGTTCAATTACCTTCTTCACATGTTTTGGCATCTTCGAGGAATTCTTTTTCTTAGGACGAGCCCTAGACGTGAAGGGGGTACCCTAAAAACACAAAATTAACATGAGATATTAGTACAAATAATAAATTAAACATAATTTTAAAAATCTAAAATGAAATGACTTGCATATTCCATCAAAACAATATATAAAAAGAGTTGTACAAAATATGATACCGTATAGCCTTGTAGGCCAAAATCGATCGCTGAGAGCGTGATGTCATCAATCTGGGACATTTCGTCCCCTGTCAACACCTACAAACTAGAAATTGGACCAAGCATTAAAGATAGTTAGTATATCTTGTATTTTTTTGAATTCAAAGTGTACCATTCTATTTTAACATGTTACAAAATTTATACCTCAGGCATCGAAGTTGCAGCTATGGTAACTAAGGGAGGTGTATGGGATACCGTTGCTGCATCCTGAAATGCATATTATTTGTCTCAATTTAAATCGATGTATAAATGAAAATTGATTTATGTAATTACAAATTTAAAGTGACTGATAAATAAAATGTTATGAATTCAAATCAACACACCTATGTCTGTGGCTCATGGGCAAACACCATGTCCATCAACTCATCTATTAGCGTGACATCCTCAACCATGTGAGCTTGACATCTACAACCACAAATCGTGCACAGATGATATGAGTATCCATCTGCACCGGCTGCATCATCTATCCCCGAACAAATAACACACATATGCTCTATGGGCTCTCTGTCGCCCTCTAACGGCTCATCATCCAATACAATAGGGTATGCTAATGATGTCCCATGCTGGATGACGGCACCAGTCAATGTTGTGGCTGCCTGAAGAGTTTGTAGCTCCATCGAATCTTTCAACTCTAATGGGACAACCTGATGCACCTTGGGTTTGGGTGCTAGGGGCGGCAACTCTATGCGGCTAATCGCCTACGGGCTCCACGCCTATCTTGGGAAGAGCCACCACCTCTACCATGAAACTCTCTCATGTCTAAATAGTTTGGCCGCACATTGAGCACAAACTCACAATATATTTTTCTCAAAAAATATAATGGCACCTCATAATTATTACAAGGTGGATCATCAAAGACCATCCACCACCTCTACCAAAAAAGATTCTTCATCTGCGGATTGGTACACCAATGTATGGGAAACCTCTTTGCATTAAGAGGTAATGACTGACTAGTTTTGGGATCAACAAAAAGGGCACATATTTGTTGTTTAGAAATATTTTTGTTTTTTACTCCATCGTATGATAGCCCATTGGCATAGAATTGATGACACCTATCCCTAAAGCTTCCCCATTTGGTAATTTCTATGGAAACAACTATGGCACCACTAGCTAATGTTTCTAGGCTAGTGGCAAGGGATTGATGATGGTCAAGTTTAGAAGTTTTCAATTTTACAATCAGTCTATTGATTTTAGATGTATTTTATCCTAACTGATTAATTAATTCTTCCTATGTTTCGGCTATGCAGTCAAAAGGAGGAATTGGGGGTTATTCTTGTGTGTTTTCAGGAGGTGCATTTGGTTGTTCTTGTGGGTTTTCAGGAGGTGCATTTGGTTGTTCTTGTTCTGGATTAGAAGAATCTAGTTTTTGAAATAAAAAATGAAAAAACCTAATCAAAATTAATGAAATTAAACTCAAAATGTAAAACAAATTGCATAAAGTGGAAAGAAAGACAAAAATAAACAAAAACTAACCTTGATCCATAGCCTGGAGGACAAATATAGCACCCCGTTTGCATTTTAGGTGTGAAAATGAGGAAAAAATGAAGTTAAAAATGCAATTTACGAGTAAATGAGACCTAGTTTTTTTTTAAAAACTTTTTTACCAGGCACCATGTATGCAGTTTTATTTGGATTATTAGCACGTATGCGCTCATTTTCCTATAAGAAGCATGTACACGCTCATTTTCCTAGGACTAGCACGTACGCACTCATTTTCCTAAAAGCAGCATGTGCGCGCTACCTTTTCTAGGCTCAGGAAGAACAAACCTAAGCACGTATGCGGGAATTTGAAATTTTAAAACCACGTATGTGCTACTTGTTTTTCCAAGTTTTTTTGGGGTGGTGTCCACTTTTCTGACCACCATCTTTGTGCATAAACCTGGTTATGCAAGAATAAATCATGTGGATAATCCTCTCATAGCCCTTACACAACAAATACAAATATTGCAAACACAAATTCAAGATATGCAGAGAGGAACTGTTCGAAGATACTCGCTTCAAGAGATATGTCCTTACCCATTTGACAAAAATCTAAACATGATACCATTTCCTACAGGTTGTGAAACTCCTAGATATGACAAATATAATGGAAGCATTGATTCCTGGGATCATATAAGAGAATTTTGCATGATGAGTATGGATTTTTCACATGAGGATACATACCTGATGATATTATTTTCAAAGAGATTAAGTGGAATAGCTATGGAATGGTTCTCCAAACTTCCACTTGGAATTATATCATTTGCATAATCGGTGGATAAGTTTCACAATATTCTTACAACAAACAACATGAGGTCACAATGCTAGACCTATGTAATACCAAACAAAAGAGGAGAACCTTTCATGACATTTCTACAGAGATGGACATGAATAGCTTCACGATATCTTCAAATGGTGCCAGATATGAGAAAATAGACATATTCATTGACAACCTAAATGAACAAATGGGCTATCATCTAAAAATGCAATGTCATCAAAGTTTTGAAAAGATGATTGATAATGGAATCAGAATGGAGGAAGCCATGATAAAGAAGGGTGAGTTGAAGCTATGCAAAGAAGGAGTTAATCCTCTTAACAACAATACTAGCAACAACACCAATGATAAGCCCAAATTTTAGAATAAAAATTGAATATCATCAATGATGGGATAGTTGATAACAATAATGTAAGACCAAAACAACCAATTTTCAATTTATCCAATCACTCAGCAAAGGCTCAACAAAACAACAATCACCACAAATCAACTTTCAACAATTTCTTTCGTAGGAAATTTACAAGCATTGGTGAACCACTTGGGTCAACATTAAAGGTGCTTCTCATAAACAAGTTGATTACCTTGCCAGAAGGAAGAAATTTTGAACCCTAGGTCAAACCTTCTTGGTGGAATGACAATCATTATTGTGATTTTCATCAAAGCAAAGGACATCAAATAGATAATTGTCAGTGGTTGAAACATGTCATCCAAGATTTGATTTATAATGGAGTGATAATTGTTGATGGACATACGACAAATGAATCTCACACAACTTTCAAAACTCTGCTTCCTAACTATAAGAAGTGTGAATCATTAGCAGTACATAATGGTAAAGGTAAAGCAAAGGTGAACTATGCTAATACATATGACAATGTGGTAAATGTGATTATCGTCAAAGAGAAACAACATCAAGAACCCGCTCATGCTATCATAAGAAGCAAATCCAAAGTTGTTTTTATGGGTCCTACAACTAACATGTCATCCACTTCAAAACAATATAGTCTAGTGATCAACTACAGAAAACTCTCATGCAAATATCTATCTTAGAAATTTAAAGGCTTTCACCTGCACATAAAGAAATTCTAAAAAGAGAATTAGTAGATACGACAGTGTCCAAAGATCTTGATGTAGATCAATTCCAAACCATGCTGGGACACCTCACAACCCCTCACTGCTTATCATTCACCAAAGAAGATGACATTTCCTTGCCACATCCCCATAATTCTCCTTTTCATATTGAAGTCCTCATTCATAAGACACGTGTTAAACATGTCCTAATAGATAGAGGAGATGAACTAAATATTTTCTCATGAAGTCTTGTTCGTGGTCTAGGTTATTTTGAAGATATAGTTGATCCCTTGAAAAATATCACAATCAAAGCATATGATGAAGAAGAGAGTTCCTCCAAAGGAATTGTGGTATTACCCTTCAGAGTGGGACCCTTGTAGAAAGACACAACATGCAAAGTTATAGACTTGGATTTATCATAAAACATACTTTTGGGAAGACCATGGATACATGAGATACAAGATATTCCATCAACATATCATCAATACTTAAAGTTTCCATACAATGGGCAGGAAATCATGATCTTAGTATATTCAAATCTATTCTTGTACTATAGTAATCTAAAACTAGCTCAAGAGGTCATTGTTCCTCATAATAGGGAGGCATAATCTTCAAACACACAATCTAAAGAAAAAATATTTGCCTCAATTTTGTCAAGTATGGAAAAAAAATGCACCTAAGAGATCGAGGGAATAGATAATATTTACTGTCACAGTTACCACTTTCTCCTAAATCCTATGGAAAACCATCACACTCTAAACAACAACCAATTGTGAAACATATTCCAATATTTTATGGAGCATTTATCACTACTGGGACATTATCTGAGTAAACAAAAGATAAAGATGTGCTACAATGGCTATATAAGGATGAAGAAGTTCAACAAAAAATCAACAATGTCAGAATACCCACAGAAAAATACGGAAAAGGATTTAACATCCTTCAAAAAATGGGATACACTGGAATGGGTCTTGTAGGAAAAAGAAAAGAAGGTATCTCAGAATCTATACAACCTCATACTCAGTAGACTATAGACAAATCAATCTTAGGGTATGGACAAGTTACTCTACAAGAGGACACATCTTCTAGACAACAAAAAAAATGAACATGATAATAGGCAAGAGAAACTTGCAATTGAAAGCGAAGAAACATCTACCAAATAACGAGAACAAGGAAACATAAAATGACAAAAGAAGAAAGTTTATAATCAATAGGAAAAACTAACTAAATGCACTTCCCAAGTAGAGTTAACTCCTAATCAAAACAAATCAGAAGTTGGTACAAATCAAGGAGAGATGATAGAAAGGTTGACAAAACTCAATATCAGTCTAGAGGAAACTGAATATGAGAGAAGAAAAGATATAGTAAGAAAAATAGAAGAAATAAATCAAACACTATATGAACAAATTTGTAGATTGCATGATGCAAGTGAGACAAATTCTAATGAATGGGAATGGGATTCCTATCATTCTGAACAATTAGCTGAAGAAACTTGCTTTGAAGAAGATGTAGGAGTCGATGTAGTTCATGCATATGTAGGAAAAAACATTAGGAACTAGCTCACTTGAATTAGAATCAGATTCGGTTGACTTGGACTTAATCGAGGATGATCAAGAGCTACTTGCAATAGGTCGTTCTGATAAGAATATCGTTCTAGACATTGAAATACATATCAAAAACTTTGACATCTCTATCATGACCCTTAATACCTTTAAAGTATCTCAACTTGAGGACCCCTTACCTCTAATCCATCCTGAACTAATTGAATAGGAAAATGAAAGTCATAATGTCATTGATACCTTTCCTAATGGCCATGCCATATCCTTATATCTTAATGCAATCGAACCCACAACTACTTTCACTAGGGATTTCAACAACGCATCTTCCAGTCAAGTGCGTGCCAAATCTCTCAGTCACAAAAGTGAAAATAAAGATAATAATATCAGGTCTACTAGTGGAAACCATTTATTGGCAACATTAGACCAAGAAAAAGTAAAAAGAAAGGACGCATCTAATGGTAAAAACCTCCTCGAGGCACCAGAAGATGGGAGATTTGACACCTTACCTAAATACTATTAAGAAAGGTCATCAATATTGATTGAACCAATCAAGGCAGTTAACATTAGGACAAAAGAACAACCAATGATTCTAGATCCAACAACTTCTCTATCAGAACAAGAAAAGCAGGAATATCTAGAATTCTTCAAAAAATAACAAATCAATTTCACCTATTCATATGTAGACATGCCAGGGTTGGATCTAGATCTTATTATGAATCACTTAAATGTCAATCTAGGAGCCAAACCAGTTAAACATAAATTAAGGAATATGCATCCTCATATCGCTCTTGCTATCAAATAAAAACTCAAGAAATTACTAGATGTAGGATTTATCAGACCTTTAGCATATCCTCAATGGATATCAAACATAGTTCATGTTTCTAAACCAGATAAAAGTATCAGAATATGCAGACTTCAGAGATCTCAATAATGCATGTCCAAAGGATGACTTTACTTTGCCTAATATTGACACCATTTTAGATTTAATTGCTAGACATTTCATGTTTTCTCTAATGGACGGTTTCTCAAGATATAATCAGATTAAAATAGCTCCAGAAGATCAAGAAAAGACAAGTTTCACATGTCCATGGCGTACTTTCTACTAGAACGACATGCCATTTGGATTAAAGAATGTAGGTGCTACATATCAGAGAGCCATGAAAATGATATTCCACGACATGATGCATACATTCATGGAAGAATATGTGGATGGCATATTGGCAAAATCATACAATAGAGAAGAACATCTGGAAATATTGGAAAAGATCTTTGACCGGTTAGAACAATACAATCTAAGGCTCAATCCAAAGAAATGTTCCTTTAGTATCAATTCTAGGAAAACTATCGAGATACAGTATTTCAGCTTGAGGTATGGAAGTAGATCCAACTAAAGTTAAAGCAATCATGGAAAAGGCATATCCCAGAAATATCAGTCAACTCAGGTCACTTCAAGGAAGACTATAGTCAATTAGAAGATTTGTTTCCTAGTTGGCGGATAAATGTCAACCATTTACACATATGTTTCACAAGAATGTTAATTTCAAGTGGGACCATCAATGTGAGGAAGCATTCAACAATATCAAGGACTATCTCATGCAACCACCAGTCCTAATGTCACGAATTCAAGGAAAAGCGTTGTTACTATATGTATCAATCACATAAGTGTCATTAGGAGTTATGCTCATACAACAAGATAATGAAGGAAGAGAATGATCTATCTGCCATATCTGTAGAACATTAGTGGGATATGAGCTCAACTATTCATCAATAGAAAAAAACATGCTTGGTGGTAGTGTTTGCTTCTCAAAAATTGAGACACTATCTACTATCTCACTCTATCAAGTTGATTGCTAAGATCGATCCATTGAAGTATTTGCTCAGCAAGGTGGCATTAACAGGAATATTAGCAAAATGGATCATGATCCTAAGCAAGTTTGATATTGAGTATGTGGACAGAAAAGATATGAAGGGGCAAGTCATTGCAGACCAACTAGCTGATATCCCTTCTTTCCCATGGCAACATATTTAACATTCACAAATACCATTTGGAACACAATTCTTAAAATACAAGATACTCAAAAACATACCTTTAATTTTTTAATGGGGCCTTTTTATAATCCCCAATTCTCAAATAAGACAATGTGTAAAAATCAATGTAGAAACTTTGAAATTGTGTGACCAAGGAGATGGCTTTCATTAAGAACCTTATTTCTAATTCTACTTCTATTGTTCACATTAGGGTCATGAAGAAATCTTTATGGCCCTTGGAAGATTATCTTAAACCTTCTTTTATTTGCAATTGAGGGAATAAATCATTTACACAAACACCATCTAGGATAGGGTGTTGTCTTCTTAAACCAACCCAATCTAACTTTCCAACAAAATGCACATAGAATAACATAGAGCACTAATGAAATTAGCATTTTTTTCCATAGTTTATCAATTTCTCATGCATGCTCTCACTTATTTCATTCACCCACTCCACATATTTATTTTCATTACAAATGCCCAGAATAAACTAACACATCCAGGGTTCAAAATATTCGACCTTAGGCAAGCCAATAACATGGTACAACACCACAATCATGTCCACAATATCTTCTCTAAACAATTCAATTTAAATTCGAGCAAGTAACTTGAATATTCATTTCCATGCCACCTTCAACCAACATTGAGATATATGAGAGAGACATAGTTCAACTCATTTATGGATGAATTCCTAGTCCATCCTAAAAAAAATATTTAAATATGGCTCTTTCTCATGTAACTACAACACTTGCATTACAACATCTGCATCAATCCTAGCTACTGTAGACTAGTGTAGGATTCAGATTTCATAGGAGTCAAAATGATAATTTTGAGTGCACAAAGGAATTAACTTAGGAAAAGGAAAGGTGGGAGGGTAACCTCTAGCTCGCAAGAGTCCACTATCCATGATTTTCTATGTGATGTGAGAACTACTTTGGCTTTGAAATTTCTTGTTAAGATCATGCAAGGTAAGGTCCCGAATTTTTGGCCCCTTTATGTTTTCTAAATGGGTTTCTATTGGTGGGGTTTTTGGTTTCATTTCTCCAAAAATAAAGAAGATTAGGGCTTCAAGAATCAGAGGGTTAAAAGAACTTGGGAATAAAATAGCAGGAATACAATGTAGATGAGTATTCATGAGCTCCAGAAAAGATTAACTCCTTACATTCACCTATAGATGCCTAAAATAATCTCAGCATAATAGAGAAATTTGAGAACAACTTCTTTCAAACCTGCTTCTTGGATGCTTATGAAATTACCACTTCACCCTCGCTCAACTACAATAGGCTAATTCTTCTAAAATATGAGTAAGTTAGATGCAAAATGTGATGGAGATATACACACCCAGGACATTTAATTCATTAACTCTTGATAGCCATCCGTACTGCCTTGAAGTTCTAGACAATGGAATGCATTGTTTTTCATTAAATGCTCCAATGTATAGTTCTTCCTGACATCATTATAAGATATATTTAATAAAAAGCTCCTTGCTTCTTATGAAGTTGGGGCATCAACAAAAGTAAGAACCATAGAACCATTTCAAATGTGTGTGACACAATTCCTTAAAAGTGTGATCCCTGGATAATAAGACACATGAGGACTCCTTGACAAATTGGCTTAGTTCATAATCAAGTGATTAGATTAGACATGAGAATTAGAAATATGAAATCATCCCAAGTTAATGTTACAAATAAACTTGTCTAGGAAACAATACAAAGGGGTGGAGTCATTTCATGAAACAGTAAGTGACATCATTTATTCTACTAGGAATCGGCTGATCGGTGGTCCCGTGAACTAAAGGGACTGCGACTAAGTTCCATTAGGCTGGAGAGAGATGATTGAACACATCAACATCAAAACCTTAAATAAAGAAGGGAGGGATAATATAGATCCATCTATATTACATAATGATCAATTTATTTATAATTTTTTTAATTTAATGTAAGTGGGAAATGACCCCAAACCATAGCAAATTAAAAAAAAAGAGTACTCAAAATAAGAAGTTGTTCAAGCACAAAATAATTAGGCTACCCAAAAGGCAACTAAAAGACAATACAACATAGCTAAATTAGAACTAAGGATTGTAAAATAGGTTATTGAAGAATAGATTTGGGACCTAGGAGTGGACCCAATGGAACAATCTAAATTTTCTAGGTTGAGAGAATTGACTCCTTTTCTTGTGGCAAGCAATGGTACAAGAAGAAAATATTTGTCTAGAAAGGCTAAATGAGTAGTGTTGGAAGAGCCACTAGAAGTATCATATGAACCCACATATCAGTCACTAAACCTAAAAGATGAGCCTATTAGTTCAAAGATAATGAGTCGAGGACCATGGAAGGAATGAGGCCAAAGCTTGAATGAGGGCCAGATGGAACCATTTTGAACATTATCAACATAAAAAGATGAAAGAGGGGCTGCAAGAAAAGGGACCATCAAATTAGAAATATCACAAACGATAAAAATAGGAGCTATAGGAGTAGGGGCCATGAGATAATTGATGACATGAATCATTGAGATATCTGCAATAGTTGGAGAGGGAGGTGCATGTAGACACCTAAAATTGTCCAGTCTAATTAAATAAATATCTTTATTTATTTAATTACTTTAGCCTAATTCTTCTATTAATTGAATAAATATTTATTTATTTAATTAATTCATTTATCCTCTTCTAGCCTTATTTCTCATTTAAATAAATATATTTATTTATTTAAATTCCCCTTTTCCTAAATTAAATAAATACTTTTATTTATTTAATTAATCCCACTTCTTCTATTAATTAAATGAATCTTTATTTATTTAATTAATTCATTAGCCTTTTCCACCTATGACACATGTCATTCATCTCTTAATTCCTACACTACCTACCCTCTCATTATTTTATTATTTCCTCTATCTACCCTCTAATCATATCCGACCATTTATCTTTTACACCTCTCAATCTTATCCCTCCATTTCTTATGGTGCCTTCTATATAAGGAGATGCTTCCTTCATTATCAACTCTATGCTAACTACCAGATCAATTGACTACACTACACTTTTGAACTTTCATATGCGATCCTACTTGCAACCACATTTCCATTCTTTGTTGAGCTCTTGTGCACATAAAATCTGAGAGCAAATATATCAAGCAAGATCAATGAAGATAGGAAGAATGGAGATCCAAACCCTATTGTATATATGATAGTATAATATTTGTGATTTCATTTGATTTGCATTGTCTTAGGTAATCTTCATATGTTATGGTGGATCTTTGTTGTTGTTAGGCTAGGGTTTTGTGGTTGAATTTGTTTAGTCTTTCAATATTATTGTTGTTATCCATTTTCACCGTATACATTTTGGCAAAGCCCGGTGGGACTCTTGTCCCTTTTGCATTCAACATCTTTTGTTGCAGATTTTGTGTTTTTGAAGTTGCAGATCTAACATTTTTGAGAACATTTGGATATTTTCGTGTTTGCATACTTTCAGACTGCATTTTTTATTTTCTGCCACGTCTATGACATTTGGAATCGCATTTGCGACCTTGACATTTTTTTATTTTGCAGATTCCAAGAAACGCGTTTATGTTGGCAGGCTGCGTTTGTGTCCCCCAATCGTGTCTATGAGGCTTCCAGGCGCGTCTGTGAGGCTTCCAGGCACGTCTGTGTTGGCAGGCCATGTCTATGTTCGGAAGCAGCGTTTGTGTCATATATAGGCACGTTTGTATGTTTATATAGTGTTTGTGTCACTATTAGCTGCATCTGTGTTCATCTTTATTGCATTTCGGTTTCTTTGATTTGGTTTTTCACCATTCGCATTTTAGATCTGGTTTATTTTGAGCTAACATCTTCAGATCTAGCTAACAAAATTGGTGCAGCTTGTCTTGAAAGCAAAATCACTTTGTTGAAGGCCCCTATTTCACAAAGTCTTTTGGATCTAAAATTTACCTAACTTGTGTGCTTGCAGGAAGGGGTGATCATTTGAAACAATCCAGACTACTAACAAATCTTTGTTGCAGGACCTTGACAAGGATTTTCATTTGATCTTTATTGTGTGCCATGATTTCATAGATTATCAAACACTTCAATTGGTGCACTAAAATTGAACCAGTGTCCTTTGTGTCTTGGGAAATAGGCTCTTTTTGTTTCATCTTTAGAGGGCTTGTCTCCCCATGTGGTCATTAGGACTACTAGTGAGGAGAGAACAACCCAAGTGGTAGCGAGGAAAACCCACTTCTTTCGAACCACTATAAAAAATTGTATTCATGGTGAAAACTATGGATAACATGTGTTGATTAGTTCATACCGACACTATGTCTCCCCATAAACCCGTTTGATCAAATTTATTTGGTCAGTTGTAGGGCATAACCCCTACTGGCTAGGAGACTTCCATATTTATAGAGCTGAAAGTGCCGCATGTAGGGCCGCATGAGTGGATTCCCTTTCTAGCACCTTTTGGTTTTAGAAGCTAAAATCCTTCTAGTTGTTGGGGTAGGAGGTTCGACCTCTGGTAGCGGCCCACACACATACGGTTCTTAGTAGAGATACAAAGTTCTCCATAAGGAGTTTTCATGGGGACTGATGCTTGGCTGCCCTAAGAAGTGAGTGTTGAGGGTGGAGCCAGTGGGGTCAAGCATCTAAGTATCCGCTCTGTATAGCGTAGCCTTGGGGGAAACTCCATGTGGGATCAACAACTATTATCCTGGCCAACCATAAGAATTGTGCTTGACTTATTTTGAACAATCAAACATTCAAGACCAAACATCAAAACATTGTGTCTTTTGTGTCGTCAAGTGTATGCAAAACAATTTTACATCAAACAACACACTTTTCTTTGAGTCATTTTGAGTCTAATCACTTGCAAACATTGAGTTTTCATCAACACTATGTCCCCTTGTCACGAAAAATAGTCAAACATCCAAATTTGGTCACAACAAACAACTTCACAAATTGGAAAAATTGCACAAAATCTCCTAAAATGCGTTTGTGTCTGATAGAATCACGTCTGTGTCATATAACTGCGTCTGTGAAGGGTAGAAATGCGTCTGTGTCTTTGAGCAACTTTGTATTTACAACATCTCAGAAACACGTCTGTGTTTGACAAAATAGCGTCTATATCATTTAAGCGCATCTATGAAGTATATAGGAACGTCTGTGTTTAGATTTGAAAATCTTTTACAATCCAACAAACAAGAACAATCAATTTCAGACTTATTGAGCTTCTTAGGTATCTCTCTAGTTTTTCATCTAGCATTCAACCTGTCTTTGGGTCTCACAAAGTCCATCATTTTGTTACATCTTCCATTACATTCACATTTGTCTAAACTTGAGTCAAAAGGTCATTTGCTTGTCCTCACCATACTTTGTCAACACACTACATACAACAACATTTTGCTAAGTGGTCTCTCATCAAGGTCTATCACCTTTGGGTCTCATTTGTTCTTACTTAGAGTCAAGGTCAACTTACCTCATCAATAGAAACTATCATCTCTTTGGAAGCCACACCTACTCTACTACATACATACTTGGTCTTACACTTTGGACTTTGCAAGTACACTTCAGATTCATTTACATTCCATCCAACTCTTGGTCTTCCGTACTCTTTCCATTTTCATCTAGTCTCACACATCTTGGTCAATACCTAGTTCATGGTTGAAACCCATTCCCAACAATCTAGGAGAGAAGCTAAAGAGGCTCAAGAGTCCGCAAACATGAGTTCCTATGAGTATGACAATGATATCTTTTTCAATTCTGATCATACTACATTACTTGACATGGATGCCTATAGAAACATTCCAAATGTTGAGAACATGGACACTACAAACAACAATGATACACACAATGACAATATGGACAACTTTTCCATACATTCAGCAGAAGTGGAAGACTCCATTATGGATCCCCATTTTAATCGATTGGTTCAGGAAATAATGAGGAGAGATAGACAATATTTCTTACAAATGATGGCACAAAGTGGAGCCAAGATCCCTCATGATTTTTACATGTCTCAAATAATGGAAAATTGACCTTTGCAACAACCTCACCTCAACATGGATCAAAGTAGACCTAATAGTGGAGGCGATAGAGGACCACATCTTGTGCCTAAGTCACCATCATCTTTGTTTCAAAAACCAAAGGTCCAACATGCACATGGTCAAGCATATGATACTCACCTTCGCAGACCATTATGGAAGTCTTATGTAGAAAAATATGCTCAATCACATACAAATGCTAAGGATCAACCACCAAAGCAATTGGATATTCAAAGGCATGCTCAAAATTTGGACACAAGGAAACCCCGCGTCAAATTTGGGGGCAACACATTAGAACAAACTCATGACATTCCTATAAAGTATGGTATACATGGACAAAGTATATATTCCATTCCTCATCATGACTCTATACCAAGTGGTTCATATATGCAACATCACTATAGACCTCCTCCATATGAACATGTGTATGATTATTACCATCAATATATGCAACATGCTCCTCCACATATTGGTTCAGGCATGGGGTATGGTCCAAGAAGTCGGTCTCCACCTAAGAACAATTTGGAACAGCAAATTAAGGACTTACAAAATAAAATGGAGGACATAAATAAACCAAAGCTAACTTACACAATGAGAGACATATGTCCCTATCCATTTGACAAAAGCATTCCAATGCCTCCATTTCCTACACACTTTGTGACACCTAAGTTTGATAAGTATAGAGGCAAAGGAGATCCTAAGGCACATATAAGACACTTTTTCATAGCTTGCATTGAGGTAGCAACAGAAGAGACATATTTGATGAGATTATTCCCACAAAGCCTAGGTGATCAAGCTATGGAATGGTTCTCCCAACTTCCACTTGGTATTAAGTCATGGGGTGACTTAGCAGAGGCATTTATCTAACATTTCTCATACAACATAGAGACAGACATATCAGTCACTTCTTTGTGCAACACCAAGAAAAAATATGGAGAGCCTTTTTCATCATTTTTACAAAGATGGAGGAATCTAGCTAGTAGATGCTCTTGCAAAATTCCACAAAAGCAAATGGTAGAGATGTTCACCCAAAATATTAACAAAGACATCGGTTATGATCTAAGAAAATCTTGTTTGTCCACCTTCAAGGACGTCATTGAGAAAGGCTTAGCAACAGAGAAGGTCCTAATTGAACAACGAGTCATTAAGATATTCAAAGAAAACAAAGAGGACTTTAAAGGAAAAGAAAAGCCAATATTTTGGAATAAAAAGCAAAAACATAGTCAATGATGGTGTTGTGGATGCTAATACAGTACGTCCCAAGTTTGTTTTTTTTGGCTCAAGCTCTACAAACAATCAAGTGAATACTCAAACAACTTCCACATCACGACGGAAGTACACCCCAATGGGAGAACCACTTGAGTCAGTTTTCAAAAAGCTAGTGGCAAACAAAATAATCACAATTCTAGATCTACCTCCATATGAGCCAAAGGTTAAACCAAATTGGTGGAATGATGATGAGTATTGTGAATTTCATAAGAGCAAGGGTCATAAGATAGGAAACTATCATCGACTGAAGAACATCATACAAGATCTCATTGATAGAAGTGACATTGAGATCGAGGGACACTCATCCAATCAAGAACATGAGATATTTAAGGAACCATTCCCAAAACATGACAAGGGAAAAGCTAAAGCCACCGATGACCAAACCAACTATACCAAAGCATCTTATAACTATGATTCAATTGTTAATCACATTTTGATGGACAATTATGTCACTACCATTATCATCAAGGACACAACGCCTGATAATTCTACCCAAAGACCCAAGATTGTCCTAAAAGGCATTGGATCTTCTTTCGAACCTACCTCTGAATGTAATTTTACAACCCATCGAGGTAAACTCACTTTGCAAGGTGCTCCAGCTAAAAACACTGCTTCTTCATCAACCAAGCCTGAGTATGATCTTGTAGAACAGTTAGGGAGGGCACCTGCGCTTATCTCCATTCTTGAGCTCTTATGCATATCCCCTGCACATAAAGCCATTCTCGACAAAATCTTGAGAGACACCTCTGTCCCTACTGATTTGAACATGGACTAGTCTCAAGCCATGGTGGGATACCTTTCCATTCCACACTCCCTTACATTCAGAGAAGCTGATGATGCCTTTGTAAGTCAGCCACATAATGCACCGTTACACATTGAAGCCTTCCTACACAAACATCAAATAAAATGAGTACTAATAGATGGAGGAGCAGGTCTGAACATTTGTACATTGAGCACTATTAAACAATTGGGATATTCTGAAAGGGCTATGAATTCTATGCATGCAATCACCATTAAGGCATATGATGATTAAGAGCGCTCATCTAAAGGCACAGTCACCTTACCTCTCAGAGTTGCACTAGTTACAAAAGATGTGGTTTGTCAAGTCCTAGACCTGGATCTCACATACAACATATTGCTAGGACGTCCATGGATTCATGAGATGAGCGCAGTCCCATCTACATATCATCGATGTATCAAGTTTCCACACAATGGAGTTGAAGTGACCGTGAAAGTTGACCCAAATCCATTCATATATTGCAACAATCTACAACCTAAATTAGAAATAACAATCTTAGTCAATCGAGAGGCTATTCCTTCATCAACATATGTTGATACAGAATCATTGAAAGCTTCTACATCAAAGCAAGAAGAGCTCAAAGAAAAATTCAAGTTTAAAGACATGGGATGTGGTGAGTATATCTTTCATGTTGATCAACTCACACTATCTCCTAAGGTATTCAGTCAATAGGAATGATCTACAAATAATTTGCAAGGAATTGGGTGTGAACCACCTGGTGTTGTGGCTACTAATTCTGAATGCAAATCTCCTCCAGTGGTGAAAGCATCTTTTGATATCAATAATCCTACGAGTGGATCCAGCAAAGAATCTATTGAGCGAATCGCCATCCCTCTTGAGAACTCACATAGCTTTACCATACCATCCATTCATTCCATTTCCATTCCATTCCTAGACTTGGATCAACAAGAATCACAAAAACCCTTACTTATTGGGGATGAAAAATCAATTTTTGAAAAGAAAAATCTAAAAGTAAAAAATAAAGAAAAGTCCTTTAGTTCAAATCAAAATCAAAAGCTATTGGACTCTGCAAAAATCAAAGTCAAGGATAAAAATCCTATGAAAGAAAAAGAGCAAGAGTTGATCTCCCCTAATATGAAAATAACTGGGGGCAAAAGCTCTAAAATTTAAAGTGAAAAATCATACTTCTTGATCCTAAGTCTCCATCATGCCATCCTACTTTCACTTCTTTTCACAATCATAAGCCTTCATTCCTCATCCACTTATTCCACACATCCATCCCCTCTTGGCGATACATCATGGACCTTTAATGGAGCTTCCTCGAAGGACTTTGTTATCAAGGATGCCCAAACTTCTTTAGGTGACACACATATGGGCCTATGTAGTCCACACACTAGAAATTCTATCTCAGTTCCTTCATCAAGGAAGATATTCACTCAAGCTACATATCATTCAGTCAAGGAATGACACAACTACAATCATAAGGTCAAGCCTTGTATATTTGAGGTAGGTGACTTAGTTCTCAAGGAAAATCCTAAAAATCAGCAAGACAGAGAGAAGAAGGGCAAGTTTGAACCAAACTGGCTTGGTCCTCACATCATCACAACAGCATATGGATCTAGTGCATAACAGATTTCAACTTGAGGTGACGAACCTTTGGAGGATCCTATCAACAACATGCACATTTGCAAGTTTTACACATAGCTCTTTAGAATATCCCAATTCAAAAATACAAAAAAATTCAAAAAATATCAAAAATACAAAAAAATCATAAAACATAAAAAATTGTTACTTGGTGAAAACCTAGCAAACAGGCACCTTGTGACACAAAAAAATTGAAAAATAGAAAAATATTTCGTCCAATGGTGAAAACCACTTTGGTGGCACCCTGGGCACGTACCATGGTGAAAACTGGGTCACCGATGCCATGCGTAGAGACATTGCTCCTCCCTCCTTCAATATTCACTTTCATCCTTTCACTTTACACACACTCACAACCTATTCATTCATAAAAAACTTACCCATTCCCATCATGGCTTGTTATTGATCTACCTAAGATTGGTTAGCCATTCATAATAAACGTTCCTTTTCATCCCTTTCCATTCATAATAAATCAGCTCCTATCTGTGGCTAAGGCAAATCCTATGTGTAAGTGATGGGTGTGGAACTAAGAGCATCATATGTTTCAAGGAGTACAGTTTCTTCTAGTTTTCTTCAGTCTATTCGCACACAATCCACAATAAAGTAGCACTTGCATCGCCAATTCGTAATGAAGTTCTGTCCTCTCCACAATAAAGTATCAGTTTCATGGATTTAGTCAGTTTCAGATGAGACACAACAGCAACAATGGGCTTCAACAAATCAAATCTTTCAATAGACTCCGACAACATTATGGTTCAGTGCTATCTATCCTTTTGTGAAAGTAAACATTGTGACCACAAGAAAATAAGACTTATAAAAGTGACAAGAGACACTAAACTTGAGGACTACAGTGTATTTTGGTGTTGAGTCTTGGTTTTATTTTGATTTTGATTTTGTTGGTGACATATCTTTTATCTTTTCTGGGATGTCTTCGACTAGAAAGGCGAGGATGGGGTATTGTCACCTATTTTTCTTTGTTGTCTATGGATTGTCTTTTGGTAATGCTATGACTTGTCCAAGGATATGAGGACACTACGAGTCTAGTATGAACTGGGGCATTCTTTGTTTACAACTATCTTATCTCCATGCAAATGGTTACAATGACTTTCTGGGTCGAACATATACCTTGATTGTCATAACCTACTTTCCATAATAAAGCTCAATGATGATAACGCACAACAAGCTCTTTTCACTTTCATATCTTCTACCTTCCATCCCCCTTTCTTGATTGACTTCCATCATCCTTCTTGAGTCTGTGTAGCCTTCTATCACATGACTAAGTATAATGACACACCAAAAACATTTACATTTCATGTAGTTGCACCTGCATTACCATATATAAGCATTTCATACATACATATAGATATCATAATTGCATCACATCCTGCACATAACACATGTTAGGTCATCTTACATTTTTATAATGTAAATAGTTATTTGCATTATCATATTCATTTGCATTTCATACATTCACATTTGCATTTGCATAACATTAAAAACATAAAAGAACAAAAATATTGCATTTCATTATGTACATATTTGCATCCATATCATAACCATCACATAGAAACATACATCATGAAACATCTCATCACATAGGTACACATGCATATAGTTGCTGCAAAAATGAATCATCTCATATATACATATAGTCATAAGTGTCATGATACAACGATGTCAAAATCATATGGCTACAATCACTCGAAGGTGTCTACATCATCATAAAAAATGGTACAAAACTGATACATAGGGAGCCCTCTAAGGCTATGATGAACTCCCTCCCTCGGAGCTGCCTGGCCTCGGTGGAGTCTAAGCCCTAGATGGACCTACCCCAGGATCATCTGTCCTGTCCCTCCCTCCAGTGGATGTCGCTATCCGTGATGGTCTGCGGAAGCTCCTAGCCTGCTGATCTAGTGGCACTGCCCCGTAGTATAGGTCTCGCCAATAACCTATCTCCTCCACTGGCCTCTACCTCTGACATCTTCATCATCATCATCCCCTCTGCCATCTCCATCTATCAACTCTCCTGGATCTGTCAACCATGGAAATGGATGCTCTCCCCAATATGCAGTATACTCTACATCCATCCCTGCATCCTCTATCTTGGGCCACATATCCCAAGGTATGGGCACCATCTCTACTAGTTTCATAATGGCTTGATCATATGATAACAATGGCTCGAAGTGTGCCTGATCCCTCACTATCTGAGCATACATCCTGAAACCTAGTGGCATCCACTAGATCCTATCGAACTGCCTACATACTCTGTCCACCAATTGCCTCTCCAGTACATAGGGCGTCTACCCAATCAGATATCTTCTCTTGAAGATGTATGGTAGCTCCACTATGTCATCCTCCCACTCCTCGCACTCTTAGTATGGCCTCCATACCACAGTGTCAATCTCATCGATGGCTCGACGCCAATACTCCAATCTGTCAATTCGTGGCTGTGATGTAATCATATCATACAAGTGAACAAAACTACATCCATGACCCCTGCCTCTGAAATGTATCCATCGTGTCACTGGCAGATGCTCAGAAGCCCACACCTGTAACAATGTCACTCTGCAGCCCAATCCTACGGATCTATGGTAGAAGAACTAATGGAGCTCATAGTACAAATACGCTAGCACGCATGGTCCCCAAGCATATCTGGTATGCTATGTCACTAGTGTGTCCAATGTACTCCCCTAGCCCACAACCAACCCTCGTGTCACCCTATCTAGACACAGGAACCCACTGATCACTCCTCCTAGCACTGCTAGTACCGCCAATCCTGTCACTGTCATCATATCCCAGGCGACATGTCCAGTCCTCATCTCCAATCTTGGATCCTAAAACACTCATCTCAGTGCATCCCTATCTCCCTCTCAATCATAAGGAACTAACTCCCCATCGATCGGTATCCACAGTATCCTATATACATCCTCCAAGGTGACTGTCATCTCACCCATCGGCAAATGAAAAGTGCACATCTCTGAGTGCCATCTCTCAACTAGCATAGTCAGCAACCCCATGTTCACCCCAAACTCAGGCACATACAGAATAAATCTCAAATCCATAACCTCAATCGTGGCTCTGTCCTCAAAGGTCAGCACTAGTCATAACCTCTGAGTCAATGGGAATCTCTCCCATGACTCTAGCATAGGTAGGTACTCCTGCAGTCAAGCAAATCAACCGTGTCAGTCAAAGTGGCATTCCCTATTCATCACAAAATATTGCAAGTGCTTATGATACTCTATCAAAGTGACACTCACTATTCATCACAAAGTGTTGCTTCTATTCTAGTGACACTCACTATTCATCACAACGTGTTGCTATTTATCCTAGTGGTACTCCCTATTCATCACAAAGTACTATGTGTTTTTGCACTCTCTGTTCATCACAAAGTGCTACTCATATTTGTACTCCCTGTTCATCATAAAGTGTTGCTCATATTTTGCACTTCCTTTTCATCACAAAGTGCTGCTCATATTAGTACTCCCTGTTTATCACAAAGTACTATGTCTTGGTACTCACTGTTCATCACAAAGTGCCTCGATCTATCCTAGTCTTCCATAGACGAACTACTTGAGTGAATCTTCTCAGCAACTTATCTAATTGATAGCGTATGTTCATCACAGAACTATCAGTTCGACTTTGAAGACATAAACACGCTTTCATTATATAAATGCATTTACATATTGCATATACGTGCCTGAAATACACAGATGTGGCTATGCTCTTCATAGACGCGCCTGCTTTGCACATACGTGCCCACAGAGCATAAATGCACTTGCACAATTCAGATGAACTGGCATTTGGCATAGACGCCATTTCATTCATAGACGCACTTGGCACAAACACAGACGCGCCTAGCCAACCCAGACACGCTTGGCACCAACATAGACGTGCCTTGGCATTTTTTGACATTTTTTGACATTACCTAAAGTGCATTTATTGCACTACCTAAGATGCATTAATGACAACATTTATTACAAAAAAGTACAAGGAGGTTTTGAGGTATTTATCGGCTCTCTTGCATCTACTGGCCTCTGAAATCGGCAAATGCAATCGAATCTGTGAACCAATGTAATCGCTGCTGACTACTGCTGCTCTGTTCTCTCTCCGCACTTTGATCTCTTGGATGTGTGGATGACAAAGAGGATGTTTTTCCCTCATGGTCTATCTTATAGACTACCCTAGCCCTAGCCCTTATTTCTCGAGTCAGTCTTCCTTATCCCGTGACTGTCACTCCATCTTGTCAGTCCATTTTAGCCTTTCTTTCTTATCGAGAGATTGTCTACAATCTTTTCAGACATTTTCATCCAATCTCTCGAGGGGGCATATCATTTCCATCGTGGGGCAACTTTGTATCAGTTCATATTACCTTCTTTGAAACAACGCAACAAGCTGCATTGTCTCAAAGAGGGGCAAAATATAGACACCTAAAATTGTCCAGTCTAATTAAATAAATATCTTTATTTATTTAATTACTGTAGCCTAATTCTTCTATTAATTGAATAAATATTTATTTATTTAATTAATTCATTTATCCTCTTCTAGCCTTATTTCTCATTTAAATAGATTTATTTATTTATTTAAATTCCCCTTTTCCTAAATTAAATAAATACTTTTATTTATTTAATTAATCCCACTTCTACTAAATAAATGAATCTTTACTTATTTAATTAATTGATTAGCCTTTTCCACCTATGACACATGTCATTCATCTCTTAATTCCTACACTACTTACCCTCTCATTATTTTATTATTTCCTCTACCTACCCTCTAATCATAGCCGACCATTTATCTTTTACACCTCTCAATCTTATCCCTCCATTTCTTATGGTGCCTTCTATATAAGGAGATGCTCCCTTCATTATCAACCCTATGCTAACTACTGGATCAATTGACTACACTACGCTTTTGAACTTTCATATGCGATCCTACTTGCAACCACATTTCCGTTCTTTAATGAGCTCTTGTGCACATAAAATCTGAGAGCAAATATATCAAGCAAGATCAATGGAGATAGGAAGAATGGAGATCCAAACCCTATTGGACCTATGATAGTATAATCTTTGTGATTTCATTTGATTTGCATTGTATTAGGTAATCTTCGTATGTTATGGTGGATCTTTGTTGTTGTTAGGCTAGGGTTTTGTGGTTGAATTCGTTTAGTCTTTCAATTTTATTGTTGTTATCCATTTTCACCATATACAGTGCAAATTTTGTAGGATAATCTAAGCTAGAGTCCAAATTTGTAGTAAACATCATAAAGTTGCATCATTTAGTGACCTTCCACTAGGTAGGAGAGGAGTGAAGGTGGGAATAATGATGGAATGTAGGGGCTAGATTACTAGTAGTGACATAGTGTCTACAATAGAAAAATGATCCTTCATAGTTTAGAATTTGTTTCCAAGGTAGCTTGACAACTTTAAGTGTAATGCTAGTAGGAAGCAACTTCAAAATTTCTATATCTAGAAGAATCCAATTGTAGGATTTTCTATTAATAAACCTAGCTTATTGTCAATAGCCTCATAGGCATCATTTCATAAGGAGAGGAGGGGGTGGGGAAGTGGAACCTAAAGAGGGGAAAAGCAATGATATCCACTAGAGGGTTGAAGGAGGATGACCAATGGAAGAAGGATAGAGTATGAGAACCCAATTTACAAATACTCATGATCAAAACAACATCCCTATCTTTAGTAGGGTCAAAACATATAACAAAAAATCCAAGTATGTAGGGTTTAATTTCAACTTTAACTAGAATCAGTGGATGCGAGTTCTTAAATATCTAGGAGTGTAGAGTAGGTAGTGGTGGCTATAGTTGATAAAATTTTCCAATAAGCACTATCTTCTCAAAATAAGATATGCACTCCAAATCCTCTTGCCTAAGGGAAACCTGTAGAATAGAGAATGCATAGAGGAGGCATTTTGTAGGATTAAGAAAAGACCCATTTGAGGGCTTGTGAACCATATCAACAAAGCAATTTTTTAAATTTGAAAGAGGCATTTGGGGTGGTTGTATTAGCAATAGAATAGGAAATTTTTTCCCCAAAGGTGACTCAAGGTTTGAATTAGTGATGTCTACCACCAACCTGCATGTAGCGAAACCATTACTCCCAAACACCAAGAGTGGGAGATGAGAATTTGAATTTGGATGGTAGGAGTCAGTGGGCAGGACCTTCAACATATTATTTTTGTAAATTATTTGAGAAGGTTGAATCTTTTAATTATTTTATCTTTTATTAAATATAAAAAATATCTATGCATACAAATAATTTTTTGAAATAAATAATGTTCTCAAATAAAGTTAAGGATTTTCATTTAATAATATACTTTAAATAAAGTCAAATGAGATTTACATACATTAGATGCAAAGTATAATTAATTGAAACATAGTTTATATATAGAATGTTATAAAGCTAAGAATAATTCTAGATTATTAAATTATTTATTTATTTGTGTTTAATACACTATTGTTTTAAATATTTCACTTGAAAAATAACAAAAAAATCAATTTCCTTTTTTTGAAGTTAGGGTAGAGGGGTATATAGTCATAGAGGCTAAATTTGGAAACATTTAACACTTACAAGGGATTTCCTAGGACATCTATTTTTTTCATAAATTTGATATGGCCTCTTATCTATATACAACTAGTGTTTGGAGGTGTAATGTGGGGAAAAGTGAATGATGGAGAGATCGAGAGGAAATATTTTCTTCCCTCCAAGGAGATATGAAATTTTCATTGCAGATTTCCCTACAAACACTTTATCCACATTACATTTAAAAGAGGGGGGGAATTCACTAGATCCAATCTCCGAGGAGAGATATTGAATACTAAATGAATTGGTAATGAGATAGAAATGATAAATTAACCCCTCTTTTAGAATGAGTAATGGTTGAATTATGTGTAAACGGTAGCAAAGAACAAATTAGAATGACATATAAGCGTGAGATGAAGCTATGCACCTGGATCTGGTTAAAATATGTCGAGATGAAGTCGCCCTGCGAATTTACAAAAAAAGTTGTTGGGAAAAATCCGCAAAATAAAAGGGTTTTTCCGCCTTTACAAATGGAATCCAAATGTACAAATATGGCTGACCACCTACAACCTACACACATAAAAGAGAGGAATAGGGGTTGGGATTGGGGGTTTTCCTTCAAGTCAAACCCCAGTTTTAGAATTAACCAAATGATGAAAGAAAGTACTTGCAAGTAAATGTAAATGAAAGATTAAAATGTAATTCACCTCAAGGGAGATTGTGATATAAATGTAGATAGAATTTCTTGTGTAATTGAATGTTGAAATGTATCTCCTCTTCAATGGTTGAATCCTTGACTTGAATGCAACACCTAGCCTTGAAGGGAGACTTGAGAATTCTCAATACTTGAAAGGAATGCTTGAATCCTCACTTACGTAAAATTTCACCTTGTTCCACTTTGCAAATAGGAGGGAAAATGTAACTTAAATATATTGGTCAATTAGGGTTAATTGGACTAATTTTGGTCATAGGTCGACACAAGCAAACTTTTCCCTACTGAAAATGCAAAGTTCAATGCATAATTTGAATGAAGGGGCCCCAAAATAGGGAAGGGATAGAGGCCTATCCTAGGGGGATAGGGGCACCATGCCCATGTCCCGCCCTTAACTTGGGACATGAAGCAAGTTTAAGTAGTGTGGGGGGCAAAAAAAGGGCAATTTCAGGGGTTGAGAAAGTCTCTGGTCTCCGATCAGGCTTGGGGATCCGATTCGCCAACATGAAGACCCTAATGTGGTCGAAAATTGCAAGGGTTATAATTTTCTGACACTACATTTAGCCCCCACTTTAGCGGGAGTATAAATGTATGCCAATACTACCAGTAAAGTACAAGGAAACAAGATGGAAAGACTTCTACCATGTCAAGGAGGCAAGATACAACAAGCCCTCAATGAACTAAGGATCTTACAACTTTGATTGAAAAAGTAAAGGGGAAGATCGAGAAGGGAAAACCATGACTACAAGTAGCAAGGTTCCTCTCATTGTGAGTCATGAAAAATAAGGATACCATAATTACAAAGTGAAGCCAAGTTCACTAAGTAATTTTAAGTATAAAGAAGGAAAATATGACCGTAGTGTATGCCCCCACATTAAAGCAATCGCGTACACCTTACCGAGAGTGATTGCTTTAAGGTAGGATACATGCAAGAGAGAGAAAAGAGAGGAAGCACATTATCGCAAGGATTTAGCTCTCAATCGAGGAATAAACCCTAGGATAATGAACACAAAACACAAGGTAGTTTCTCTTTCCTAAGGGTTAGTATGATGTATGATAATTCATGCATATCATATATATCTGTGCTTACAATAATCATCATTCCCCAAAGAAAAGAAACTTCCTTGGAAGAAAGGGAGTAGAAGGTGTCTTTTGAGTCAAGATGAAAGAGACCAAAAGAGATCCCAATTCTTTGCATCATCCTCAAATAGATATCAAGGGAAAAATAGAAGAATAGGGATACACATAGAAGTATAGTAAAAAAAGAGCAAGAGAGGAGAGACGGAGAAGATCTATGGTGCTAATGTTTCTAATCTAGCATGACATCCAACTCTCTATCTTGATGATCACTATTTCGGGAAGGCGGGAAACACGCTAGAGGAGTGACATCAAGCATAGTAGATAGAGATATCACAAGATCCAAACAAGGACTATGCTCACGTGGTAAGTCACTTTGTTTGAATCTAGGAACTATGAATAGGGCTTTTGAAAATTTTGCTGATAAATGCTTGTCAACATCAACATATTCATAGTCACTATCAAAAGCATTAGGATTTGTATTACCATAATGAATAACATTTTCATTTATTTCTTTATCGAGATTTATAGAAAAAGGAGCTCTCACATGGATAGAAGTAAAACCATCACATGTTTTTTGTAATTTATGCTTTGGAGATTTAGGTTCAACATCTTGTTTAGGAGAAAAGGGAATCATGTCAACTGTTGGAGTGTTAGGAGATTTAATATTTTGATCAACAAATTCACGAGCTTGAACATGATGTCTTCATTGGTGTTCTCTCGCACAATGATTTAATCGAGTCTTAGTGGAAGGCTAAGAATATGGAGGAAAAACTGTTGAAGGAGGAATATTATTCTCTTTGATAGTTGAAGGTTTAGGTTGAGGTTTGTTAGGTTGAACAAGAGGAGAGGTAGACCTCTTCTCTCTATAAGAGGAAGGAGGTGGAACTCCACCATATAAAGGAGGAATATTAGGTGGAAGAAGGAGACCGGGTCCATTATGAGGAGGTGGTATAGGTCTAAGCTTAGGAGGAATATTGTTGTTCTTCTTAGGAGAAGGCATAGTTACATCCATAGGGATAGGTAAAGGATCTTCCTTAGGAGGAAGATTATTTCTATCCATTAGGGGAAGAACTTCATCTTCAAGAACAATAGGAATGTCAAGTGTTGGGAATCTAGGTTGACTTAAGGATAAGATCATATCTTTCTTCCATTTTTTATAAGATTGGAAAATAGGATCGCTCCTTGGTGGAAGAGATTGAAATTGTTTAGGCCAAAAGAGATCAATAGGAACACTAGGGATTCTTTCAGATGGTCAAAATAAGCTATGGTTAATGGTTACAATTTCTTCATTGGGGGGAAATTTTAAACACTTAAGGATTGGAGAAGCAATAGCCTTCATGGAAGATAGCCAATGGTAGCCTAATTTCACATGGAATTACTCGAAAGAAGGAATGATAATAAAGTTGGCATTCATAGATTTAGTGTGAACTTCGACAGGAAGGGTAATAGAACCAATGTTAGGACAAGAGAAACCATTAAATAACTTCATAACCATATTAGAATCATCATATATTGGTTTATGCAATCATAAAGTGAAAAGATACTCCTCAGTGATGACATTAACCATGCAAGAGGGATCAACAAGAGTACCACGACAAGGTATATCCTTAACCTTCGCAACTATGCATAAAGGGACATTGGGGGATTTAAAGGTCTCACTAGGGTCAAATGTAATAAGAGGATCCTTAAATGTCTCTTGTTTCTCTACCATGTTCACCAAATGTAGAGCCATAGAGGTGAAGTCATTATGAGAAAAAGAGGTATGTTCAGTCTCAATCACGTTAGAGGTATGAGAAGGCAAAGGATCAGTGAAAATCTTAAGATTTTGATTAGGAGGAGCTACTAATTTGTTTCCCTTATCATTCACACTTGCCACAGATATAGTATTATTATCAATCAAATCTTGAATCTTACTTTTCAATACAAAATATTTCGCAGTATCATGACCAGGTTGACGATGAAATTGACAAAAGGAACTGTTGTCAAAATAAGGGGATGCAAGCTTACAAGGATTAACTAGTTTAATAGGAGGAAGTTTTATAACATTTCTTTGTAACAATTGAGACATAATACTATGTAAATATTCATTCAAAGGAGTAAATTGTCTTTCTCTTTTGAAAAATTTAGAAATAGGAGGCACACCTATTGTAGCATTTACATTGTTGTTGTTGATTGTATCATCGAACTTGATGAGGCCTTTTTTTGGTTTGAACTTCACAAATGGTTGTTGAAGACTCTCCCCCTTATCAATTGAATCCATAGGAGTAGATTGCTCCATTTGACTCACAACCAATTGATAACTGTGGAGTATTGTGCACAACTGCGGAAAGGAAGTAAACTCACACAAAAGAAGCTTTTCCCTAATATATTTTTGTAAATTAGAAATGAAAATTCTTTGAATATCGTTATCATGTACATGAAAAGAAATTTGAGCACACAAATTCTTATATCTACTAATGAAATTAGTCACTTTTTCTTTAACACCTTGATTACAATGCATTATATCAGTCAAAGTGATTTTAGGACCAATGTTGTTTTGAAATTGTTGAATGAAAGCATTTTCTAATTGTTGAAAATATATGATAGAATAAGAAGGAAAAGAGGAATACCATTTTAAATCCTTATCTCTTACTTTTTCTTGTAAACAATTTTGCAACCAATCTTTAATCATAAGAAAAATCAGTACACAAGATTTGAAATGTTTTGACATGTGTTGAAGGATCACCTTTTCCATTATATAGTTCCAATTGAGGGACCTCAACATGTTTAGGTGGGACGACTTTAACAATATAAAGAGAAACTGGGCTTGCAACATTGAATGTGGGCACTCTAAACATGAATTGACTCATGGAAGCAATTGTTATTGTATGGAAGACACGGTTTGAGAAAGATTATTAATGGTCACTTTGGTAGAAGAATTGATGTTAGACATGGTTGATTAAGAAGGTGGTGTGATATTATTGAAAAAAGGTATTTATTGAGAATAAGGTGGTGGGACATTATGATAGGTAGGCATAGGTGATGATTGATTAGGAAAAGGGACACTTAAAGGAGGAATAAAATTGTTGAAATAATTGCCCCCTTGTGTCGCATTGATTAGTTGGGGGATAATAGGAATACTTATTGAAGACATAGGTAAAGATGGAGGATTAAATGAAGAAGAGGGAACGCCCCCATGACTAATGGTTGTAGGGATGGAATTTTGAGTTTATGTAGCCATGATGTTTGAGGTAAAAGTAGGAACACTAGTCATAAGAGTAGTCAAAGGAATTGAAAGATTGACTTGTATTGGAGGTTGGGAATAACCTAGGGTTTCAGCACAACTCTTTATAGGAATGACATTAGAATCAACAATATGAGCAATGCCACATAATATATCAATTCCATTCTCATCACTTTGAATCATGCATTTAAGGCCTTCAACTAATGGAAGAGCTTCATTATTAGGGTATTCTTGGGACATCCATTATTGAAAGTTATCAAATTGAATGTCCAATTTTGAAAGTTGATCTATGGAAACTCTAGTCAAAGCTTCTTCTTTATCATGGGATTCATCAATTGGATAGATACGGACATGTTTAGGATGGGAAGAATTAGCATTATCCTCGTTAAATAAGTCACCCAAATTAGGCTCCGTCTCCTTCGTAATTAAACCTTGGGAAGCCTTAATTCTAATGCCCCGTTTAATGAGAATGGTATAGCTAGGACTAATACTGGTAAAACTCATTCACTAGAGAGAAAATTTGAGATTTTGAATTTAGATTGTGGGAACAAAGTTTACAAAATTGAATAATGCCAAATTTGAGAAAAATAATGATTAAACAATTTGAACTTTGTTGAAGGGAGAAAATGACATAATTTCCAAAAATAATTTTATGATAAATGAGAGGAAATTAGAATTTTACAATTAAGGCCAATGGGATACCACTCAATCTTAAAATTGACAAAATCAAAAATTTTAAAATTAGGGCAGATTATAATTAACCACTTAATTTTAAAAGTTTTCTTCAAATTTAAAATGTTGAATGTTGAAGGTATTTTTTATTTTAGAGGGATCAAAAATAGACAAAATCAACCAATTTTCTGGATTTAAGCTATTAAATATAGTCATAATAGTCTCCCAAAATTTTGGGAAAAAAGTCGAGGACCGTGTTGAAAGTGCACACTATCCGACCAACTTTTTTTGAAATTTTAAGGGATGAAAGTTACGATGATTTTAAAGCTAACCTCCTAAAATTGGTGGATTTTTCAATCTCTATATAGATGAAATTAAGGTTTGAATGTGAAAATAGGACCCTATTAAGGCTTTGAGAAAAAAGAGAATTGAATTGTAAATTTGGAAAGGGTCAGAACCTAATGAATAGGGACACCTTGAAAAATGTTTAGAAAACTAAAACTGATTGAAATTGATTGAGATTTGCACGAAATCCAAATTAAATTTGAAAATTAGGGTTTTAGGACCTAACCACTTAATTTTTGAAATTTTGAATTTTGAAAAAGGAAGGAAATTGAAAAATATGAATTTTGGAAAAGAAGGCAATTCTGAAAAAAGTCACAAATCTGAAAATTGAATGGATTCAATTTTTGCACAAGTTCAAGATGATTTTTGAAAATTAAGGTTTTGACAATTAACCACTTAATTTTGTGAATTTGTTTTCCAAATTGAACAAGACAATAAAGAAATTGAATTTGACAAATTATGCAATTTTTCAGATCTAAGACAATAGCAAGAAATTTTTATAAAGCACTAGTTTAATTTCAATTTTAAAAACTAGGGCTTTGAATGAATTAACCACTAAGTTTGCAGAAAAATTAAACTTGTAAATGAAAAATATGCAAAGATTTTCAAAAGAAAGCATGCAAGATGTCGGGTTCACCAAAATGTAATGTGGGGAAAAGTTAATGATGGATAGATTAGGAGGAAAGTTTTTCTTCCCTCCAAGGAGAGATGAAAGTTTCATTGTAGATTTTCCTTCAAACACTTTATCCACATTACATTTAAAAGAGGGGGGGAATTCACTAGATCCAATATTTGAGGAGAGAGATTGAATAGTAAATGAATTGGTAATGAGATAGAAATGACAAACTAACCCCTCTTTTAAAATGAGTAATGGTTCAATTATGTGTAAAAGGTAGCAAAGAACTAATTATAACTTGAGATAGAAGCATGAGATGAAGTTGTGCACTTGGATCTGGTTATAATTGTTAGGATTCCCAAAGATACTGAGAGGGGAGGGGGTGAATCAGTATCTTACCAGTTAATATATTTTTTGACCTTATTAAATAAATTGTATTCCAAAACAGTGTATCGATAAACAAGAATTAATGCAGTAAATAAGAACAATAAGAACAATAATCACAACATAGAAAGCACACCATAACACAACATTTTTAACGAGGAAACCCGGTGTGGGAAAAAAATTGGTGGGATTTGTGACCCACAATATTCACTCACTGGCCAATGAATGGATATTACTTACAAAAGGGGTCTGCACATGCAGCACATGAAGGAAGGCCAACTGCCTAAAGCTCATTGCTTAGTTACAAAAAGAAGTCACACTGACTTACAAAATGGATTATGCAGATCCAATATAATGTACTACTTTAGTTTAGCATCTACTATGCCAGGTTTAGTACTGGTTTAAGCTCATACAATAACCATAAACCTTACTCCAAAATTTGCCTTAATATTCGCATGTTACTTCTGCAATATGTCCACACCTAAAATGATCTACAAGATCTCATACTTATATATGAGTCTTATTACAATATGCCTTGTCGGCTTACAAAAAGATATTACAAATAAATACAATATGCAATAAACAAAATCTTGTCGGCCAGGGTGCCGGTAGTCATCTTTGTTGCTGTCGGTGAACTATCTGCCTGTGTAGAGTTTGTCGATGTCGGTGCCTGTCGGTGCCATAGGATTGCAAGGTAGCCATCAATGACAATAACTTCAATCACCTACAATTTCTCATTGGAGTGTGCAATGCCAACAATAATACGTCGAGATGAAGTCGCCTTGCAAATTTTAGAAAAAGTTGTCGGGACCGTGTTGAAAGTGCACATGGTCCTCTGAAAAATCTATGAAACGAAAAGGGATTTTCTGCCTCTGCAAATGGAGTCCAAATCTGCAAATACCTTTGCGCACCTGCAACCTACACATAGAAAAGAGAGGAAAAGGGATTGGGATTGGGTGTTTGCCTTCAAGTCAAACCCCAGTTTTCGAATTAACCAAATGATGAAAGAAAGTACTTACAAGTAAATGTAAATGAAAGATTGAAATGTAATTCATCTCAAGGGAGGTTATGATAGAAATGTAGATAGAATTTCTTGTGTGTAATTGAATGTTGAAAGGGTTCTCCTCTTCAATGGTTGAATCCTTGACTTGAATGCAACACCTAGCCTTGAAGGGAGACTTGAGAATGCTCAATGCTTGAAAGGAATGCTTGAATGCTCACTTATGCAAACTTTCACGTTGTTTCACTTATGCAAATAGGAGGGAAAATGCAACTTATATTTTTGTCAATTAGGATTAATTGGACTGATTTTCGTCATAGGCTGACACAAGGAAAGTTTTCATGTTGAAAATGCAAAGTTCAATGCATAATTGGAATGGAGGGGCCCCAAAATAGGGCAGGGACAGGGGCGACATGCCCAGGGGTACCACCCCCTTGTCCTGCCCTTAACTCGAGACAGGAAGCAACTTCAAGCAGTGTGGGGGGCAGAAAAAGGGCAGTTTCGTGGGTTGACCAAGTCTCGGGTCTTCGATCAAGCTCGAGGATTCAATTCGCCAACGTGAAGACCCTAATGTGGTCGAAAATTACAAGGGTCACAATTTTATGACACTACAGGAGGTATGACTTATCATACAGCTCATCACATGAACATGTCTAGTGAGAAGTCATTTTAACATAATTTTTTAAAGATTCAACCAAAACATCATTTGTTCTTTGAACGATATGATATTCTCACTTAAAATATAAAATATGACTTATATCTACATAAATGATCCACTCTAATCTTTACATCCAATCAAAATCAAATACAATAATTAAACACATATTTATTATGATAAAAACTTTCTATCCCTACTCACAACGTATAAATTTTTTGTTCACATAAAACGTGTCCCTGTCAGAGGTAGTATGACAAGAAATTTGTGATGTGGGATGATTCCGTGGTAAACAGACCACTCACACATAGATATTAACAAGATGATCAAAGTCTGACCCAAGTGGAACTCCTGCAAGTCGACCCATTGGGTTAACAGTATGCTGCATCGACCTTTATCAATACCGGAAATCTCTCCGGTTCAATTCATTGTTCTTAGTCGTTTCCTGAGTGTACTAAAAAGAAAAGTTGTTCAGAATAGGAAACTTTTGTCGAATTCGATAGTTAAAATTATTAGAGTAGGACAAGACCTTTTAAAAGAAAATCAAGAACGTCATCATAGCATACACGATTCCCTATCAATTACATTTGGTCAGACTCAGATATCTATCAAGACTCCAGTTTAATGTCTTAACATCTTTAGTAATAATCAAGTACTAATTTGCACCAAATTTCATCCTATTATAAATACCATTACCATTACCATATAAATATACATAAAAAACCATGGGTATATATGCACTAAAGCCCGAGCAGGCTGGAATGAAACAAACAAACGATCTCCATACATGAGACCTTTATTGTACATAGTAGTAAGTAGTATACATATGTTTAGAGGGCAGGTTGAAGACTTTTAGTTGGCAGCAATCCACAGAATTTCATCTTCTGTCATAAAGTGGCAGATGGCCTCGCCCCCTGGTTTCACATGGAGCATCTTGAAGGATACGTGCTCGGGATTCCACTCACTAGTGTCTTCATGACAAACAGCTACCATTTCTGCAATATTTCCTTCATCACTCTTAAAAGAAAGCTGGAACATTCTTGTGTCCTTTATCTGATGGCAAAAGTATACAAGATATGGATACCCTATTGGGTGGCAAGCTACAAATCTGGAAGTGGGTTTGCTTTCAAAGGAAATTGAAGCAAGGGAATATTGTTGCAATCCTGATTTAGTCTTGGAAACATTGGTAACAAAAACATTGAGGTCATTGGTTCCAATTTGAGAGGTAGTGTAGTCAATCATAGATTCTAGTGAAGTTAAACACTTTTTGCTTTCCCCAGTCATGGCAGAACTCTCACATACTTCCAAAGTCTCCTTCATTGTAAGACCCATCTCAGAATTTGGGGTTATGTGAAGTGTTTTTAGAGATGCAGAAAGACTTTTAGTTGAGAATGGTATTTTGTTAGCCACAACAACTGGAAGGAAATATAATGTCTCTGTACTTTTCCAGAATACCATGTCTGTAGTGAATTTGGTTCCAATGCTTAATGTTTTTTGAAGAAAAAACATTGGTTCAGCAGACACTGTGACTTTTGGCTTTGTGGAGTTGCTAGTGGCGGTGTTTCTGGTATATGTGATATGAGTATAAATTATTTTAGTGAGTGGCTGTATCAAGGTGCTAGTCTGTTTAAAATAAGATGGGCTATTTGGCTCCAGAGATGAGAGGTGGGCAAGCAGAAGAGTAGGAATGGGAGTGGTGGGCAACTTGTTGTTCCAATAACTTAAAGCTAAGGGCATGGGAGAAGAGGAATCTTTAATTTTAGCATGGCATCCTGTAAAGGACTGCAAACAACCAGAAATACATGGAGTATTAGGATCAATCACAATTTCTAATATCTTACTCTACTTAAAAGATTTAATGAAGATGACAAACATACAAGAAGAACAGCCACGATAACAAGAAACTCCATCTGCAAAGCTTGTCCTGCAGAAGTTCAACAACGTTGATCAACATAATACTTCTTTAATTGAAATATAACTACACCAATTGTAATCCCAAACAATCAACGATGGGGTAGAAAAAGAAGCAGCATAAGCTAGAAAACATACCCACTGAAAGAAGCAAAGTGCTAAGATATGTCAGTTGAATGTGTGAGTTACACGGAACATAAGGTCTTCATATATATAGGCAGAAGATATTCAAAAATCCCTAAGCCACAGTAAGAATAGTTGTAATCCGACTCACCAATTTGTAAGAAACTATTTGCAAGTTGCCACTACAGTAGGACAATAACATATATCAAAGGATTTGGATTCTCATCTATACCGTTTAATTCATGTGCGGATATCTTCAAAATAGTTGTTCCATGTTATAAAAAATTCATTATGATAAAGAAGTGCGTTTGGTTATGATTCTTTGGATTATACATTTAGTCTATATTAAAAAATAAAATATCTTTCAGTTATCCTTTGTAATGATATGGTGTATCCCAAAAAAAAATCCATCTTACAAAATCTTATTTTTTCTACTTGATTATGATAAAAAAAATTATTTTCCTAACAGTCACAAATCAATTTATACAAATCTAAAATTAAAAAGAAACAATTAATAATTATAGTAAAGTTTAAATTTGAAATTTGAACATCATATATTTTTTTCTACATATGTCATTTCTTGTAAAAAGTTGAATTTTTTTAATTAAATCAGAGTTAGTTTTAGATACATTGGATACAAACCATCTTTAGGAAAGACTTTGTTAAGTGATGAAAGTTAATATAGATGTAAATGTATTAAATTATGTATATGTTTCTTTCAACATTTTGGATCATCCTTCCACCATTAGAAAGAGGAATATATAGAAATAGATTGAAATTTAAGTTTTATAAAAGATGTGGATGATAGGATAAAATAATTGGGATGTGGCTGATTTCTTTATTATTGCTTATGAGACATGCTATAAAAGTCTTGTTTTTAACTATGATGCATTGAATATATGAGCAAAATGAATGCTAGTGGACATTGACATAGTTTATTTGAAATTAATTTGAATATTTTTTTATGGAGGTCCAGACTGCGAGCTGCCAGCCACCAAGGGCATGAAGTCCGTGAACTTAAAGATTTTAACTTTTTTGAATGATTAAAAATAATAATGGTAAAATGTACATATAATGAAAAGTAGACATTAAATTTCACATATAAAAGCAAAAATAAAAATATCACACTAATAGTAAATAAAATGTTTTATTCTAGTTTTTTTTATATAAATAATACATTCTTATTGTCTAAATTCAATTATTACTTCTTACCATAGTTTATTTGAAATCAACTTGAAGATTTTAATTGTTTTAAATGATTAAAATAATAATGATAAAATGTATATAATGAAAAGTAGAGATCAAATTGCAATTTTATATTTGTTCTATGTAAATATATTCTTATAAGCAATTTCTATCATTATTGAATAAACAAAACATATTTTACTTACTATTATAATATTGTATATATTATTTGGTAAATTATTCAAAATTTGTATGTATGTATGTGTGTGTGAATATGCATGTGTACACACTTGTATGTATGCTTTCTAAATTTACATCCCATAAAACCTTTTGAAGTGGCATGTAAATGAAACATGAAAGTTCAATTTCAATTCTACAGTAAAATAAAAATTCAGGAATTTTTTAGGAAGCAAAATTTCATTATATATTAAGCTTACATTACAATATGATTATTTGTATGAATAAAACTAATTTTAAGCTATCTTATATTAAATATAAATTTAGTTTAAAATATATTTTTAAATTTAATTTTATGATGTGATAATTTCTCTAGATTTTATTAGGTTACAATATATCTATAAATAAAAATATAAAATACAATATTTAATAATCTTTAGACAAATATTAATTTAATTTATAGTTTTCTGATAAATTATATTTAAAAACTGTTTTTGACATATTATTTATTAGCTGCTGTTGTTTCTTATTATTATAGATGATGGTTAGCAATTTTTTTAGTATAGGCTTATTTAATGTAGATGGTGAGCAATTTCTTCGGTATAGGTGTAATCAATGTAGATGATTAGCAATTTTTTTAGTACAGACTTAACTTTCTTAAAAAATAAAATAAAATTTGGTATAGTGGCGTCAACTACAGATAAGAGTGTCCTCTCAATAGCTTTCTTTCTTGGACTCCCACGGAACGTTTAGGCATGAAAGTCAAAGAGAAAACGACTTGTAATATTTTTTTGCAATTAAAATTATCTTTATGGATTTTCTGGATTTGTGACCTCAACTATACGACAAGAATTTCCTCTGAAACAACTTTTCTTTTTTGGTATAGGCTTATTTAATGTAGATGGTTAGCAATTTCTTCGGTATAGGTCTAATCAATGTAGATGATTAGCAATTTTTTTAGTACAGACTTAACTTTCTTAAAAAAATAAAATAAAATTTGGTATAGTGGCGTCAACTACAGATAAGAGTGCTTTCTTTCTTGGACTCCCACGGAACGTTTAGGCATGAAAGTCAAAGAGAAAACGACTTGTAATATTTGTTTGCAATTATCTTTATCTTTATGGATTTTCTGGATTTGTGACTTCAACTATACGACAAGAATGTCCTCTGAAACAACTTTTCTTTTTTGGGGACACTCACGAAAGGCAATGGCTATGCAGCGGACAAAACCATTATTGGGGGACACTCACGAAATTGTCTCAGCCTCAAAACAATTATTGATTACCCGATAAACCATTTTCAAGTCGCCAGTAGTTTTCGTTTTGTCCGCAGGCAAAATCTTTACCAGTTTTCGTTTTGTCCAACCATGTGCAATGGTCAGAATCCTACGCTAGGAGGAGGCAAAGCGTGTTTCACAATCCAAAGTTTCGTACTGTTCATTAAGATCAGACTGTCAAATGAGCCAATGCGGATGCCATTTAAATCTAATCTCTGACAGCACCCTTCATTTCTTTTCTTAGATGTAGAAAAATGGGTACGTACGGTATTGAAATAACTGATAAACCAGCTACACGAATAAAAAGTCAAAAAAGGGACACAAATGTTCCAATATCTAATTAAAGATGTTCCAGTAACCGTCGACTCAAAATCGCTAGTATTTGTTGACAAATGTTTCAATAGTGGTACACAAATGTTCCAATAGTGATACACAAATAGGACAAATGTTCCAATAGTTGTGCTCTTCCCCTAATGCAATTCATAATGTGAAAAAGTCCCATGTCAAAGGAATTCCATTGATGCTGCTTCACCAACGACAAATAATCAACCAGCAAATGAGTACAATTAATTATTTTATTTTATTTATATTATTTATTTTAAACAATTGTATTTTTATTTATTTGTAAAGTGTATTCATTTCAAGATTTATTTTATTCCACTTCTTAATTACATTCATTTTTTACATTTTAAATAATTTTTAAATTTTATTTTAAAATGTAAAATTGTTTAAGAATTATTTTATTAAATTCATATTATTTACTTTAAAAATTATTTTATTTCACTTTAAAATTATATTTACTTTCTTTAATTTACATTTTTAAATTTTAATTTAATTTTTTTTTAAATTTAAATTGATATTTTTAAAATTTTATTTTAAAGTGTAAACCTATAAGAATGCCAAATACATTAATAATAATGATATTGTGGACATAGTAGATGAGTGCATTTAATTATTTTATTTTAAATTTTTTTCTATTAAAAAATTGAACAATTATTTATATATTATTTACAAAATGTATTCATTTTAAGATTTATTTTATTTCATTTCTTAATTACATTTATTTATATATTTTAAACAATTTTTCAATTTTATTTTAAAATGTAAAATTGTTTAAGAAATATTTTATTATATTCATATTATTTACTTTAAAGTTTATTTTATTTCATTCTGAAATTATATTTACTTTTTTTAATTTACATTTTTAAAATTTACTTTATTTTATCTTTAAAATTTAAATTTATTTTACATTTTTAAAATTTTATTGTAAAGTGTATAAATTAATAATAATGATATTGTGGACACCAGGGCAACCAATGCAGTATGTATTCATTGATGAGACCATGAGTAATAGCAATAAATATATGCTCCACCACCATGAGTAATAGCAATAAAACATGGCGATTAGGAGCAGCAGGTGTGGGAGCAGGAGCAGAGCAGTCGACATGCGAATTCACGAAGATCAGGTGACTGAAACCCTTGACCATGGACAAAAAGCGCAGGGGTATATTGGTTCATGGAGCGATGAAGCCGATATTTTTTTTCCTCTTAACACTTCAAGAGCCAGAACATCCATCGAGAATCAATTGTATATGCCAGAACATAGGAGAATTCACAAAGAGTCGCTCAAACATGATCAAATAACATGCATATAGGAGGACATTCCAATCGCCAAATAAACCTTGGAAATCTAGACTCGAATGGCAACCAACGTCCAATAAACCAGCAAAAATGGAAAGAAAATGGTTTCAGATGGAACAACAATGGTTGGTTCCACAATGTGAGGCATCCTGCATCGGAATTAGCACAAAATTGGCAACCAATCACAAAAAATAATAATTCGGGAGAGGAATCGAGGCAATCCAATCCAATTAAGCATAATTGAAATAGTGGAAACTACTACTTATCGAGGGATGGGCGATTCAGGCAAGACACAAAGTCAAGAGCAGATCAGGCCATAAATTGGAGATCTAACCACCTATCTAACCCTAAATTTGATCAAAAAAGGTTTTCAAAATTCAGGGGCAAGCAACATTTCTCAACCTCTCGCTTTCAATCCAATCCGGTAAGAAAGACCTTTAGACCTACCATTGTTTTGGATGATAATATGATTAATATTGCTAGGTCAAATTTGCAAGATTTTTGCTTCTTTACCAAATGGCGAGGTGGAAATTGGGGAAAAGGATGCTTCAAAACTTGGTGTAGATCAAATTGGGGGGAAGACATAAACATCAATATCCTCCCAAATGGCTTTTGCATGATTGAATTTATGAAAAAGGAAGATAAATGGAAGGCCATGAATAAGGGACCTTACATTTTGGATGGAATTGAAGTCCACATTTGAATGACAGTCAAATTTTAATCCCTAGAATCATCACCTTCTTGGTAGTAGGGTATGGATAAGGTTCTACAATTGCCCCACGAATTATTGGCATATAGATATCATTAAAGATATATGTAAAAGCCTCGGAACCTTCGTTTCTACACATGATATTCTGGAAGATAAGTTATGGGGAAGTTTTATCAGATTCTGCATTAACACTATGCATGTTTCTAAGATTCTTGAAGAAATTAAAATTATGGGTGTTGGAAAGATATGGATTCAAAAACTTGATAGGGAAGACCAGTTACATATCTACCCTAAATGCTTCTCCCTAGACCATGTGGGGCTAGACCGTGAAGTAATGACTACAATACAGAAAAGCCATGCCTGTTTGCAATTTCTCATTGAGGAAGAACTTCAAACAGAACCGCCTAAGGAGAATGATCCAATTCCTGATGAGGTAGATACTAGGGTTACTAAGCAAGATAAGACCAATTTCCCACTTATTGAGGCTATCCCTGTTAATTTGGCACCTCCTTCTGTTGTACCCCAAAATCAGGATTATATGAAAGGGAGCCCTCACGCATTACAAAACTTACTGGAACAAACAAAAGTATTACAGACAGATATTGAATCTCAACTTGCAGCTTCGTCAAAAGCGTATAGTATGGAAGGCCATTTGGCAATTAATGATACTTTTAGACCCTCAAAAGAAATCTCCAATGTAGAACCTCAAAACAAGGAAAAGAAGGAAACAGTTCTGGAGGAAGGAGAAATCGAATCCTCTGCCTCGGAATGGGAAGAAGATTTTGACCCAGATGCATCAATAATCATGGATATGACTGTTAAAGATTTTGAAAAATTGAACTTCATCATGAAAGAGCCAAATATAAAAACCAATGGCAAAAGGGGAAGGAAATTGAGGAAAACTATGCTGAAAATTGTTGGTTCAGCTAATGGGCAAAAAAAACTTAATTTAGGGAAGGGCATTATCCTTCGCCAAGAACAATGAGACTCCTATCTTGGAATGTCAGGGGCATAAATGCCCCTGACAAATGGCGCTTAATCAAGAATCAAATTCATGAGACTAAAGGAGATGTTTGGTTGCTACAAGAAATTAAATGGAATCAAGATGAAATTGACAAAAGATTAAGGTCTTGGAAGCAATGCCATGGTTTGATAAGGCATTATGAAGGTGCTTCGAGTGGTTTGGGAATACTTTGGAATCCCATGACTGTGAAAATATTGCTCGTAGGAGAAGAGAAATTCTGGTAACACTGTGTAGTAACCCATTTATGTAATAATGAAAGTTCCAATTTATTCAATGTTTATGGACCAACAGCTAGTAGTGAAAAGAGAAGATTATGGGGTTAGCTAACTAACAAACTCCAGTCTACTAATGATTGACTTTGTATTTTGGTTTGGGATTTTAATGCTATTCTAGCTGAATCAGAAAAAAAAAAGGAGGCATAAAGAGGATTCACACTACTCAAAAAGATTTTCAAAACTTTGTTGACTTGAACCACTTGACGGATATCATTCCCAAGAAGGGATCCTTTACTTGGACTAATAGGAGAACAGGTTTCACTAATATTGCAGAGAGATTGGATAGGTTCTTGATGGTTGGAAATTGGTTGGGACAAAATAGGCTAATAGAATCAACAATTCTTTCTCTGGTAGGCTCAGACCATTATCCTATAAGCTTGAAGATCTCGAGGGGGTAATTACTGGGAGGTGCCCCGTTTAGATTTGAAAAGATGTGGTTTAGAGTTCCAGCTTTACAGGATCTCATATCATTGTGGTGGAATGAGCTAGAACTTGGAAATCGTTTTAGGCTCTTCAAGCTAAATCAGAAACTTAGGTATATAAAGACAAAAGTCAAAGAATGGAAGCTTAATCAATTCAAGAATATCCATAAGGAAAAAATCAAAATCACGACAGAATTAGAAGATGTGGCTAATTCTTTCATAACTTAGGAATGGATGAGACTTTGTTTCAAATGGAGAATAGCCTAAAATCTGATCTAAATGAGATCCTTCACAGAGAGGAGATTCATTGGAGGCAAAAATCCAGGGAACTATGGCTTAAAGAAGGGGACAGAAATACAAGCTTTTTCCATAGATCTACTATAGCCAATCGAAATAGAAACAGAATTTTAGAGACAAAAAGATTGGATGGGAGCATTGCAAATAATCAAGAAGAAATCGCCTAGGAAGCAATAATGTTTTTTGAAAACCTCATGAATGGAGTTAGTCAGATTGACCAAGAAGCAAAAGATAGAATCCTAAACTCAATACCTTCATTGATCAAGAAGAGGCAGAATAAAGAACTGTAGACACCCAAAATTGTCATGTTTAATTAAATAAATATTTTATTTATTTAATTATCTAAGCCTAATTCTTCTATTAATTAAATAAATTTTTATTTATTTAATTAATTCATTTATCCTCTTCTAGCCTTATTTCTCATTTAAATAAATACATTTATTTATTTAAATTATCTTTTCCTAAATTAAATAAATATTTTATTTATTTAATTGTCCTATTTCTTCTATTAATTAAATAAATCTTTATTTATTTAATTAATTCATTATCTTTTTCTACACATGACACATGTCATTCATCTCTTAATTCCTACACTACCTACCTCTTTCATTATTTTGGTATTTCTTTTACCTACCCTCTAATCCTAGCCGACCTCTCTTTTTACACCTCTCAATCTTAACTCTCCATTTCATATTGCATCTTCTATTTAAGGAGATGCTTCCTTCATTGTCAAACCCTAATCAGCAATTTTGGAGGACTTGGCTACACTACGATCCTACTTACAACCACATTCCATTCTTTGTTGAGCTCTTGTGCATATAAAAATCTGAGAGCAAATATATCAAGCAAGATCAATGGAGATAGGAAGAATGGAGATCAAAACCCTATTGGACATGTGATGGTATAATCTTTGTGATTTTGAGTTATTTGCATTGTCTTAGGTAATCTTCATATGTTATGGTAGATCTTTGTTGATTGTTAGGCAGGGGTTTAGTGGTTGGATTCATTTAGCCTTTTCAATATTGTTATTATTGTTATCCATTTTCACCATATACATTTTGGCACGCCGGGTGGGACTCTTGTCCCTTTGCATTTAACATTTTTGTTGCAGATTTTGCATTTTTGAAGTTGCAGATCGGACATTTTTCGACAACATTTTAGGTATTTCCGTGTCTGTGAGCGTTCAGATCGTGTCTCTGAGTTTCAGAAGCGTCCGCGGGATCGAGAATCGCGCCTGTGTTTTTGCCAATATTTATTTTGCAGGTTTCTGAAAGGGGCGTCTGTGTTTCCGAAACGCGTCTGTGTTACATCTGATCGCATCTGTGTCCTGGAAGGGCGTCTGTGTGTTCTAAGCACGTCTGTGCATCACAGAACCGCGTCTGTGTCATACAGGCGCGTCTGTGTCTGGTATAACAGCGTCTGTGTTTTACTGTTTTGAAATTTTCAATTTTTCTATGATTCAATTTTTCGGATTTCGCGCTTAGGGTTTCAGATCTGGTTTATTTTTGGACTAACCCTTTCAGATCTAGCTAACCAAGTTTGTGCAGCTTGTTTTGGAAGCAAAAACATTTTGTTGAAGGCCCCTTTTTCATAAAGTCTTTTTGGGTTTTTCTAAAATTTACCTAACTTGTGTGCTTGCAGGAAGGGGTGATCAGTTGAAACAACCCAAACTACTAACAAATTTTGTTGCAGGGCCTTGGCTAGGGTTTTGTAATTTTGTTGTGTGCCTTATTTTTATAGATTAGCAAACACTTCCATTGGTGCACTAAAATTGAATCATTGTCTTTTGTGTCTTGAGCAATAGGCTCTTTTTGTTTAATCTTTAGAGGGCCTGTCTTCCCGTGTGGTCATTAGGACTACTAGTGAGAAGAGAATGACCCAAGTGGTAGCAAAAGAAAAGCCATCTTCTTCCAAGCCACTATAATCAAATGTATTCATGGTGAAAACTATGAATAACGTGTGCTGATTAGTTCATACCGACACTATGTCTCCCCATAAACCCGTTTGATCAAATTTATTTGATCATTTGTAGGGCGTAACCCCTACCGGCTGGGAGCCTTCTATATTTATAGAGCTGAAAGTGCCGCATGTATGGCCACACGAGCGGATGCCCTTAGTAGCACCTTTTTGTTTTAGAAGCCCAAATCCTTCTAGTTGTTGAGGTAGGAGGTCGGACCTCTGGTAGCGGCCCACACACATACGGTTCTTAGTAGAGATACAAAGTTCACCATGGGGAGTTTTCATGGGGACTGATGCTTGGCTGACCCGAGAAGTGAGTGCCGAGGGTGGAGCCAGTGAGGTCAAGCATCTAAGTATCCGCTCTGAATAGCGTAGCCTCGGGGGTAAAACCCTATGTGGGATCAACAATTATTGTCTTGGCCAACCATAAGAATTGTTCTTGTCTTATGTTAAACACTCAAATATTCAAGACCAAACAACAAAACATTGTGTCTTTTGTGTCTTCAAGTGTATGCAAAAAAATTTACATCAAACAACACACTTTTGGAGTCTAAACACCTGCAAACATTGAGTCCTCATCAACATTGTGTCCTCTTGTCACGAAAAATAGTCAAACAGTCAGATTTGGTCACAACAAAACAACTTCACAGATTGGAAAAATTGCACGAAGTTTACAGAAACGCGTCTGTGTCTGTTTTAACCACGTCTAGGTCATCTAAGCGCGTCTGTGAAGGGCAGGATAGCGTCTGTGTTTTTAGCAGTGTCTGTGTCTAACAGAGAAGCGTCTGTGTCTGGGAATCGCGTCTGTGTCAAGAATTGAAAACTTTTACATTCCAACAAACAAAGGAAATCAGTTTCAGAATACTTGAGCTCCCTAGGTTGTCTCTTCAGGTTTCATCTAGCATTCAACCTGTTCTAAGGTCTCATACAGTCCATCATTGCTTTACATCTCATTTTACATTCATACTTGTCTAAACTTGGGTCAAAAAGGTCACTTGCTTGTCCTCACTATACTTTTTCAACACACTACATACAACTACACTTTGCTAAGTGGTCCCTCATCAAGGTTTCTTACCTTTGGGTCTCATTTGGTCTTACTTAGAGTCAAGGTCAGCTTACCTCATCAAGAGAAACGATCCTCTCTTTGGAAGTCACACCTACTCTACTACTTACATACTTGGTCTTACACTTGGACATTGCAAGTACACCTCAAGATTCATTTACACTCCATACAACTCTTGGTCTTCCATACTCTTTTCACTTTTCACCTAGTCTCTCACATCTTGGTCAAACACCTAGTTCATGGTTGAAACCCGCCTTCAAAAATCTAGGAGAATAGCTAAAGAAGCTCAAGAATCCGCAAACATGAGTTCTTATGAGTATGACAATGATTTATTTTATAATCCTGAGCACACTACATTACCAGACATGGATGTTTATAGAAACAATCCAAATGTGGAAAATGCAGACACGACAAACAACAATGCTACACACAATGACAATGTAGACAACTTTTCAATACAATCAGCAGATATAGAAGAATCCATAATGAATCCTCATTTTAATAGATTGGTTGAAGAGATAATGAGAAGGGATCGCCAATACTTCTTGCACATGATGGCACAAAGTGGAGCTAAAATACCCCATGACTTTGACATGTCTCAACTTATGGAAAGTCGACCCTCACAACAAACTCAATCCAACATGGATCAAAGGAGACCAAATAGTGGAGGAAATAGAGGACCGAATATGATGCCTGAGTCACCATCAGTTTTTCTTCAAAAACCAAAAATTCCACATACACAAGCTCAAACATATGATACTTACCTTTGAAGACCATTATGGAAGCCTTATGCAGATAGATATGCTCAATCACATGCTCAAGGTATGGATCAATCAAAACAAGTGGATACTCAAAGGCATCCTCAAAATTTGGACACAAGGAAACCTCATGTCAAAATTGGGGGCAACACAATGGAAAATGAAATGCCTATTGAATATGGTATATATGCACAAAATAGATATGGGGTTCCTCAACATGAAGCTATGCCAAGTGCTCCCTATATGCCGCATCAATATAGACCTCCATATGGACATGTCTACGATCAGTATCATCCATACATGCAACAAGCTCCTCCTCAAATTGGTGTTTCAAACATGGGGTATGTTACAAGAAATAGATCTCCTCCCAAGAGCAATTTGGAGCAACAAATAAGAGATTTACAAAAGAAAATGGAGGACATGAGTACACCAAAACCAACATACACTATGAGAGATATATGTCCTTATCCATTTGATAAGAGCATCCCAATGCCTCCATTTCTTGCACACTTTGTGACACCAAAATTTGACAAGTATAGAGGAAAAGGAGACCCCAAGGCACACATAAGACAATTTTTCACAGCCTGCATTGAGGTAGTGGCAGAAGAGACATACTTGATGAGGTTGTTCCCACAGAGCTTAGGCGATCAAGCTATGCAATGGTTTTCTCAATTACCTCCTAGTATTAAGTCATGGGGTGACTTAGCAGAAGCATTTATTCAGCATTTCTCTTACAATATAGAGACAGATGTCTCAGTCACTACTCTATGCAATACTAAGCAAAAGGAAGGAGAATCTTTTGTGTCATTTTTACAAAGATGGAGAAATTTAGCTAGCAGATGCTCTTGTGAAATCCCATAGAAACAAATGGTAGAAATGTTCACACAAAATGTTAACAAAGACATTGGATATGACTTAAGGAAAGCTTGTTTGTCCACATTCAAGGATGTTATTGAAAAGGGCTTACCAACAGAAAAGGTCTTAATTGAACAAGGAGTCATCAAGATATTCAAGGAAAACAAAGATGACTTTAAAGGAAAAGACAAGCCAAGATTTTGGAATAAGAACAAAAACACAGTTAATGATGGTGTTGTTGATGCTAATACAGTGAGACCCAAGTTCATCTTTTCTGGATCGAGTTCTACAAACAATCAAGTGAATACTCAAACAACTTCTAAACCACGAAGGAAGTACACTCCATTGGGAGAACCACTCGAATCAGTATTCAAAAAGCTAGTGGCAAACAAAGTGATCACAGTTCCAGATTTTCCTCCATATGAACCAATGGTCAAACCTAATTGGTGGAATGATGATGAATATTGTGAATTTCATAAGAGCAAGGGTCACCAAACAGGTAATTGCCATCGATTGAAGAACATTGTGCAAGATCTCATTGATAGAGGTGACATTGAGATTGAGGGACACTCATCTAATCAAGAACATGAGATGTTTAAGGAACCATTCCCAAAGCATGACAAGGGAAAAGGAAAAGTCACAGATGATCAAGCCAATTACACTAGAGCACCTTACAATTATGATTCTACTATCAATCATATCTCAATGGACAATCATATCTCTACTATTACTATCAAGAACAAAAATCCTGAGAATCCTCCTCAACGACCCAAGATTGTCCTAAAAGGTGTTGGATCATCTTCGGAGTCTACCTCTGAATGTCATGTTACAACTCGTCGAGGTAAAATCACGTTGCCAGGTGCCTCCACTAAAAATACTGCTTCTTCATCTACCAAGCCTAAGTATGACCTTGTAGAACAGTTAGGGAAGACACCCGCGCTCATCTCCATCCTTGAGCTTCTACGCATATCCCCCGCTCATAAAGCTATCCTTGACAAAATCTTGAGAGACACTGCCGTTCCTACTGATCTGAACGTGGACCAGTTTCAAGCCATGGTGGGATACCTTTCCATTCCACATTCCCTTACGTTCACAGAAGCCGATGACGCCTCCATAAGTCAGCCTCATAATGCACCTTTACATGTTGAAGCCTTCATACACAAACATCGAATAAAGCGAGTCCTGATAGATGGAGGAGCAGGTCTAAACATTTGTACATTGAGCACAATTAAACAATTGGGATATTCTGATAAAGCTGTGAATTCAACAAATCAAATCACCATCAAGGCCTATGATGATGAAGAGCGCTCGTCCAAGGGTACAGTCACCTTACCACTAAGAATTGGGCCAGTTACAAAGGATGTGGTTTGTCAAGTCCTAGATCTAGATCTCACATACAACATATTGCTAGGACGTCCTTGGATTCATGAAATGAGGGCAGTCCCATCAACATATCATCAATGCATTAAGTTTCCTCATAATGGAGTCGAGGTAACAGTCAACGGTGATCCTAATCCGTTCATATATTGCAATAACTTGAGATCACATACTGAGACTATCATTCCCAGTAATCATGACGCTGCTCCTTCTTCGGCATACATTGATCCTGTGTCATTGAAACCTTCGACATCAAAACAAGGTGAACTTAAAGGCAAATTTCAAGACAAAGGCATGGGAGAATACACTTTGAATCAGACCATGTTTTTACGACAAGTCATGAGCTCTCCAAAAGAATATGGAGGCCACATCCTAACAAGCAAATCTCCATCATGGTACTCAAATGGGATCCTACTACCTTTCAAAGATGGGGCGAACTAGAAGAGGAAAATTTATACAAAATGCTTTACAAAGACATTGAAGAGGACACACATGATCAGATTAATATACCCTATGAGAACTATGGCAAAGGCTTCAAGATTCTACAAAGATTTGGGTATGATGGAAAAAGCCCTCTTGGGTTATGCAAGGAAGGCGTCATGGAGCCCTTACAACCTGAATTGACTGTAAGAAGAGAACGCTCAAAGGGACTTGGTTTTCTGACTTCCAAGATACACACTAAAAGGACAGAAGAGGCATCGCAAAGCAAAGTTGCCAAAGTTCAACAAGAGGATTACTATTCCACAGATTCCAATGAATGGGAATGGGGTTTAGACAACTCCTCCAGTGACTATGAGCTCACCGAGACATTCAGAGAGCCAGATGAACCCACAGAAGAAGAGGAATTTTACAAAAAGTTCAGAGTTGGTCAAGAAACAACCCATAAGGACTCCGCACAGTCTTTGTCTCAAGGTCTTAGGTCGAAATCACATAGGATGAGGACACCTATCCCGGAAGGCGCTACTAGTGATGACAATTTGGATTCGCTTGCGATCAAAACTGATGAGGAGAGTGCCATCGATGACCTCGATGATTGCCTCGATATACCCGAATATAACCACATCTTCACTCTTAGCCCTGCAAACTCCGAAAACATTAAAGGCCTTCCCCTTGTTCACCCCCAACTCATTGACTGGGATTATGAAGGACCAGCACAATTTGATACATTTCAAAATGACGAAGCTATTATTGACTATCTTGGCATACGAGATGATCTTCCCCTTGGGGACCACAAAGAAGGATACACCATAGAACTCAACAACATGGCATATTTTGGTGAGGGTGTCGGACCTTCCAGTCACAAAAATGTGAAAATAAGAACAAATCAAGGGTCTTATGGTGAAAACCACACTGTGGTGCTATCTGATTCTAGAAAAGTAAAAAGAAAGGACGTATCTGAGGGTGAAAACCTCTCTGAGGCACCCGAAGATGGAAGGCTCGACATTCTCCCAGCATCATATGAGGAAAAATCATCCATGTTGGTAGAGGAGACTATAAAGACAAATATTGGTACAGAAGAGGTTCCACACAACATATTCCTGGCTCAATCCTTGACAAAGTCTGAAAGGTCAAAATTCATAAGCTTCTTCAAAGAATGACAAATCAACTTTGCATGGTCATACGCTGATATGCCTGGATTAGATCCGGATTTGGTAATGCATCATTTGACAGTCAAACCGGGGGCAAAGCCAGTGAAACAGAAATTAAGGAAAATGTATCCACAAGTAGCATTAGTAGTCAAAGCAGAGCTGGAGAAATTATTGGATGTCGGATTCATACGCCCAATTGATTATCCTGAATGGATCTCCAATTTAGTACCTGTCAGTAAACCAGATCGCAGCATCAGAATATGTACAGATTTCAGAGACATCAACAAAGCTTGTCCGAAAGATAACTTCCCATTACCAAATATCGACTTGATCATTGAACTCACAGCAGGTCACGAAATATTATCTTTAATGGATGGGTTTTCTGGTTATAATCAAATCAGGATAGCACCTGAGGATCAACATAAAACATCATTCACTTGTCCGTGGGGAACTTTCTGTTGGAATGTCATGCCCTTTGGGCTGAAAAATGCAGGTGCTACATATCAAAGAGCAATGACCACTATTTTTCATGATCTCATGCACATAACCGTGGAAGATTATGTTGATGATCTCTTGGGAAAATCAATAGACAGAGATACACACTTGGACATACTTTCAGTCGTCTTTGATCGGTTGGAAAAATACAAGGTAAGATTAAACCCAAAGAAATGTGTCTTTGGAGTAACCTCCGGGAAACTCCTAGGATTCATTGTGTCTAAAAGAGGAATCGAAGCCGATCCAGCAAAAGTCAAGGCTATTTTGGACATGCCGCCACCCAGAAATATCAGTCAACTTCGATCCTTACAAGGGAGACTCCAGTCTATATGAAGATTCATAGCATAACTTGCAGATAAGTGTAATCCTTTCCAGCACCTGCTACATAAAAACATCAAGTTCAAATGGGATGAGAACTGTCAACAAGCTTTTCAGACGCTCAAAGACTATCTTTTGAATCCACCAGTTCTGATGCCACCAATTCTAGATCAGCCTTTGTTACTATACATATCAGCTACTCCAACAGCACTAGGAGCACTCCTAGCACAACAAATAGCTGGCAGTAAGGAAAAAGCAATATACTATATCAGTCGCACATTGGTGGGATATGAGCTAAACTACACACCAATTGAGCGTGCATGTCTCGCTGTGGTCTTTGCTTCACAGAAATTACGACATTATATGCTCACTCACAAAACTAAGTTGATTGCAAGAATTGATCCCCTAAAATATCTTCTCAACAAAGCTACACTTATTGGGCGACTGGCCAAGTGGGTAATGATCCTGAGTGAATTTGACATCGAGTATGTGGACAGAAAAGCAATAAAAGGACAAGCAATCGCAGATCAATTGGCAGATGCTCCCATGATAGATGATGCTCCTCTAAATTCAGAATTTCTAGATGAAGCCATTTTAACAATATCACATGCAAAGCCATGGCAATTATACTTTGATGGCTCATACACACAGCATGAGGCAGGACCTGGTATTTTCTTTATAACTCCTCAGGGCGATTCTATACCAAAATCATATCGCTTATCATTTCCTTGCACTAACAATATAGTGGAATATGAGGCATTAACAACTGGATTAAGAATTGTAGTTCAGTGGAAGATCCGAGAACTTCGTGTTTTTGGGGATTCTCAACTTGTCATCCGTCAAGCAACTGATGATTACCAAACAAAAGATGAAAAACTAATGCCTTACAAACAACTGGTAGATGATTTGAAACAGCACTTCATAAAGATAGATTTTGAACAGATACCAAGAGAGCAAAATCGTGCTACAGATGCTATGGCTACAATTGCTTCACTAATTGACCTGCGTCAAAATGAAACCTGCTATGAGTTCCTGGTAGACAACCTGCTGGTTCCTTCATATGAGATCACTCCTACTGAAATGATATGCGTTGTTGGTCCCGAATCCCAGTTATATGGTTCCATATTCGCATATCTTCGTGACAATACCTTACCTCCTGATCTATCAAACAACCAACGCCGCACTTTCATTCGCAAATCTTCTCGATATGTCATTCTAGCTGATATCCTATACCGACGAGGTCTAGATGGCACTCTTCTTAGATGTTTAGAAAGTGACGAAGCTCAGATTGCGTTACGTGAAGTGCATGAAGGGATATGTGGTCCGCATACTAGTGGTCCTACCTTGGCCAAGAAACTCATCAGGACTGGATATTACTAGCCCAATATGGAAAAAGACTCATATCAGTTTGTCAAGAAATGTAAGCAATGTCAAATTCATGGAGATGTCATACATGCACCAGCACAAGAACTACAACCACTTGCATCTCCTTGGCCCTTTTGTCAGTGGGGACTTGATCTCATAGGCAAGATTCACCCTCCTTCTTCCAATGGTCATAAATTCATTATCACAGCCACAGAGTATTTCACAAAGTGGATTAAAGCCGTGCCTCTCACACAAGTTACTGGGAAACAAATTGCTACCTTCATCCTGAACTATATCATTTTTCGATACGGTATTCCCAATTCCATTATCACGGATAACGGGCGTCCCTTCAAAAATCAGGATGTTCGTGAACTCTGTGACCGCTTCCATATTTCCCATCATTTCTCCACACCATACTACCCCCAAGGTAATGGCCAAGCTGAGGCGTCTAATAAAACAATTCTTAAAATCCTCAAAAAGACAGTCGATGATGCTGGCCGTAACTGGCATATCCAACTCAATCCTACACTTTGGGCCTATCGCACAAGTGTCCGCACACCTACAGGAGCTACACCCTACTCACTTGTTTACGGTGCTGAAGCCATCTTGCCTATTGAGGTCGAGTTACCTTCTTTACGGGTCTCTTTGAGAAACATAATCAATGATGAAGATTACAGGGTCTCTCGCTTACAAGAACTAGAACTGTTGGATGAACGAAGACAAACTGCTTTTAATCATCTCAAGGCTTACCAACAGCGAATGAGTCGCAGCTACAATCACAAAGTCAAGCCTCGCACATTTGAAGTAGGTGACTTAGTCCTCAGAGAAAACCCCAAGAATTAGCAAGACAGAGATAAGAAGGGCAAGTTCGAACCAAACTGGCTTGGTCCTTACATCATCACAGTGGTATATGGATCTGGGGCATATCAGCTCTCAACTACAGAAGGTGAACCATTGGAGGATCCTATCAACAGCTTGCACCTTCGCAGGTTCTACACATAATTCTCTGGAAAATCCTAATTCAAAAATACAAAAAAATTTATAAAACAAAAAAATCGTTACTTGGTGAAAACCTGGCAAACAGGCGCCTTGTGACACAAAAAAAATTGAAAAATAAAAAAAAAGTAAAGAGAAATAATTTCGTCCAATGGTGAAAACCACTTCGGTGGCGCCCTGGGCAAGTACCATGGTGAAAACTGGGTCACCAACGCCATGCGTAGAGACTTTGCTCCTCTCTCCTTTAGGATTCTCTTTCATCCATCACATTGCACACACTCACAACCTATTCACTCACAATAAACTTACCCATTCCCATCATGGCTTATTATTGATCTACCTAAGATTGGTTAGCCATTCATAATAAACCCTCCCTTTTCACTCCCTTTCCATCCATAATAAATCAAATCCTATCTGTGGCTAAGGCAATTCCTATGTCTAGTGATGGGTGTGGAACTGAAGACATCACATGTTTCGAGGAGTACAGTTTCTTCCAGCTTCCTTCAAGCCTATTCGCGCACAATCCACAATAAAGCAACATTTGCATCGCAGATCCGCAATAAAGTTTGTCTTCTTTGCAATAAAGTATCAGTTTCATGGATTCAGTCAGTTTCAGATGGGACACAACAACAACAATGAGCTTCAACAAAATCAAATCTTTCAACAGACTCAGACAACATTATGGTTCAGTGTTAATCTATCCCTTTTGTGAAAGTGAACATTGTGACCACAATCAAATAAGACTTATACAAGTGACAAGAGACACTAAACTTGAGGACTACAGTGGATGTTGGTGTCGATTCTTGGTTTTCTTTTGATTTTATCTGTTGGTGACATGTCTTTTAGCTTTTCCAGGATGTCTCTGACTAGAGATTCTATCTCCAGGATGTCTTTGACTAGAAAGGCGAGGATGGGGTATCGTCACCTATTTGCATTTGCTGTCTGTGGATTGTCTCTTAGTAATGCTATGACTTGTCCAAGGATATGAGGACACTGTGAGTCTAGTATGAACTGGGGCATTCCTTGTTTTTGACTATCTTATCTCCATGCAAACAGGTACAATGACTTTCAGGGTCGAACATATACCTCGATTGTCATAACCTATTTTGCCATAATAAGCTCAATGATGATAACGCACAAGAATCTCCTTCACGTTCATATCTTCTATCTTCCATCCCCCTTTCTTGATTTATTTCCATCATCCTTCTTGAGTCCGCATAGCTTGCTATCACATGACTGAATATAATGACACACCAAAAACATTTGCATTTCATGTAGTCTGCACCTGCATTACCACATATAAGCATTTTACACATACATATAGATATCACAATTGCATCACATCCTGCACACAACACTTGTTAGCACAATTTACATTTGCATTATCATATTCACTTGCATCACATACATTCACATTTGCATAAGCATCATATATAAAACATAAAAGAATAAAAATATTGCATTGCATCATATTTGCATCCATCACATAAAACATACATCATAGAAGCATACATAACATAAAGTACACATGCATATAGTTGCCGCAAAAATGAATCATCTCTCATATATAATCAAATGTGTCATGATACAATGATGTCAAAAGAATCGTATAGCTACAAAATCACCCGCAGGTGTCTACAATACAAAAATGGTACATATACTGATACAAGGGAGCCCTCTATGGCTATGATGAACTCCCTCCCTCGGAGCCGCCTGGCCTCGACGGACATTGAGCTATAGAAGGACTCGCTCCAGGATCACCCTGCCTGTCTGGTGGTGGTGGAGGACCCATGACCCCACCACTAGATGCCTGCCTCCTCTGACTCCCTCCCGTAGCCGTTGCTGTCCGCGATGGTCTATGGAAGCTCCTCGCCCACTGATCTGCTGGCACTGCACCATAGTAGAGGTCCCTCCAGTAACCTATCTCCTCTCTGGCTCACAAGAGATATGCATAGCCTGCCCCTACGTCCTCTGTCGCTTGCCTCCTTGCCCTCAGAGCTGTCTCAGCCTCAGTGTAGCGCTGGATAGCCTGATCTCTCTCCCGCTCAGTATCTTTGAGCCTGATCCTGAGTCGATCCCTCTCCCTCTCCAACTCCTGGATCTCATCTGCCTAGCCCTGGCAGATCTCCCTCAGCTCTAGCAGCTCATCCTCCTCTGGATCCCCACCCTCCGCCTCTGCCTGTGGCTCTCCCTCTGCGGGTGCTTGCTCCTGTACCTTCTCCTGTACCTGTCTCGGTGCCTGAACAGGTACCTATCTCTGTGCATGTCTGGGTACCTGCACCTGTCTCTGTCCCTGTGCCTATACTGGCACCTGTCCCTGTACCTGTCCCTGTCTCGGTCCCTGTGCTCTAGGACCTTGTGCTGCTAGTACCTGCAGGGGCAATCCACCGCGACCCCTCACCACCTGGGCCTGTCCCTCCTATCCCCCCTCCCTCCGAGGTGCCACCCTCCTCTCCCCCACTACTCCCCTCCGCCTCCATCGGCCTCAGCCTCCATCACCTCCACCATCATCATCATCATCTCCTCCAACCTCTCCCTCTAGTAGCTCTCTCGGATCTGTCAATCGTGGAAATGGATGCTCTGCCCAATATGCAGAGTACTCTGCATCCATACCTGCATCCTCAATCTCCGGCCACATATCCCAGGGTAGTGGCATCATCTCTGCCAGTTGTGTGAGGGCCTGATCATACGACAATAATGGCTCAAACTGCGCCTGATCCCTGACTGTGCGGGCATACATACCCGAGCCTCGTGGCATCCTCTGGATCCTGCCAAACTGTCTGCCTACCCTGTCCACCAGCTGTCTCTCCAATATGTAGGGTGTCCGCCCAATCAGATATCTGCTCCTGAAAGTATACGGCAGCTCCACTGCGTCATCCTCCCACTCCTCGCACCCCAGGTACGACCTCCAGATGACTACATCAATGTCATCTATCACACGCCTCCAGTGCTCTAACCTGCCAATCCGAGGCTGTGAAGTAATCATATCATAAAGATGCACAAAAATCCGCCCATGACCTCTGCCCCTGAAGTGTATCGGCCGTGTGATAGGTAGATGCTCATATGCCCACACCTGTAGCAGTGTCACTCCGCAACCCAGTCCCACTGATCCATGGTAGACGAACTGATGAAGCTCATAATACAGGTGTGCTAAGACACATGGACCCCATGCATATCTGGTGTGCTCAGTCACCAATGTCTCCAGTGCTCCTCCCCAGCCAACTGCCAACCCTCGTGTCACCCTATCTGGACACAAGAACCCACTGATGGCTCTCCGATCACAGCTGGCAAAGCTAATCCTGTCATGGTCATGGTATCCCATGCCACATGCCCTGCTCTCATCTCTAGCCTCGGATCCTAGAACACCCATCTCAGCACCTCTCTGTCTCCATCTCAATCGTATGGGATCAGCTCTCCATTGATCGATATGTGCAATATCCTGTAAACATCCTCGAGGGTCACTGTCATCTCCCCCATCGGCAAGTGAAAAGTGCAAGTCTCGGAGTGCCATCTCTCCGCCAGCGCAGTTAGCAAACCCATGTTTGCCCAAAACTCAGGCACATACAGCACATGTCTAAGGCCCATCTCCTCAATAGCAGCTCTGTCCTCAAATGACAACTCTGGTCGCAACCTCTGTGTAGATGGGAATCTCTCCCGTGACTCTAGCATAGGCAGATACTCCTGTAGTCAAACAATCCAATCATGTTAGTTATCGTGGCATTCACTGTTTATCACAAAATGCTACTTGCTATCTAAATGCATATGGTTATCTATCCTAGTGACACTCACTGTTCATCACAAAGTGTTGCTATCTATCCTAGTAGTGCTCCCTGTTCATCACCAAGTACTACCTGTGTGACATTCCCTGTTCATCACAAAGTGTTACTCACATTTAGCACTCCCTGTTCATCACAAAGTGTTGCTCATACTTTGGGTACTCCCTGTTCATCACAAAGTACTCTATCTTGGTACTCACTGTTCATCACAAAGTGCCTTGATCTATCGTAGCCTTCCTAGAGGACCTGCTTGAGTGTATCCTCTCAGCAGCTTATCCAATCGATAGCGTATGTTCATCACAGAACTGCCGATTTGACCTAGAAGACCAAAACCATGCATTTTCACACATAAACGCGTTTTAAACTCACAAACGTGCCTCTTGACTGCACAAGCGCGCCTACAAAACACAGACGCACCTGTTTGACATAAATGCGCCTAAATTACTCATAGACGTGACTTGGGAATATAAACGCCCCTACAGGACATAAACACGCCCGCATCAAGCACAAACACGGTTCCAGACGTAAACGCGCCTGGAACCGACACAGATGCGCCTGGCAAACACAGACACGCCTGGCACCGACACAGACGCGGTTGCATGTTTTTGCACTTTTTTGTGCCCTATTTCTAAGCACATTTATTGCTACCTACTATGCATTAATGACAAAAATTGAAATGCGTCAAAGTACGAGGAGGTTTGGTGGTACTTACCGGCTCTCCTGCCTCTGCTGGCCTCTGAAATCGGCGAACGCGGTCGAATTTGTGTACGAAAGCCATCGCTGCTGACTACTGCTGCTCTTTTCTCGCTCTACACTGTGATCTCGTGAGGGTGTGGATGACAATGAGGATGTCTTTTGCCCGTGGTCTATCTTATAGCCTACCCTAGCCCTCGCCTTCATTTCCTGAGTCAGTATTCTTCATCCTATGACTTTGTCACTTTATTTGGTCAGTCCATTCTAGCCTTTCTTTCTTATCGACAGATTGTCTACAATCTTTTCAGACATTTTCATCCAATCTCTCGAGGGGGCATATTATTCCCATTCTGGGGCAACTTTGTATCAGTTCATCTTATCTTCTTTGAAACAACGCGACAAGCTGCATTGTCTCAAAGAGGGGCAAAATGTAGACACCCAAAATTGTCATGTTTAATTAAATAAATATTTTATTTATTTAATTATCTAAGCCTAATTCTTCTATTAATTAAATAAATTTTTATTTATTTAATTAATTCATTTATCCTCTTCTAGCCTTATTTCTCATTTAAATAAATACATTTATTTATTTAAATTATCCTTTCCTAAATTAAATAAATATTTTATTTATTTAATTGTCCTATTTCTTCTATTAATTAAATAAATCTTTATTTATTTAATTAATTCATTATTTTTTTCTACACATGACACATGTCATTCATCTCTTAATTCCTACACTACCTACCTCTTTCATTATTTTGGTATTTCTTTTACCTACCCTCTAATCCTAGCCGACCTCTCTTTTTACACCTCTCAATCTTAACTCTCCATTTCATATTGTGTCTTCTATTTAAGGAGATGCTTCCTTCATTGTCAAACCCTAATCAGCAATTTTGGAGGACTTGGCTACACTATGATCCTACTTACAACCACATTCCGTTCTTTGTTGAGCTCTTGTGCATATAAAATTCTGAGAGCAAATATATCAAGCAAGATCAATGGAGATAGGAAGAATGGAGATCAAAACCCTATTGGACATGTGATGGTATAATCTTTGTGATTTTGAGTTATTTGCATTGTCTTAGGTAATCTTCATATGTTATGGTGGATCTTTGTTGATTGTTAGGCTAGGGTTTAGTGGTTGGATTCATTTAGCCTTTTCAATATTGTTATTATTGTTATCCATTTTCACCATATACAAGAACTATTCAAAGTAATCACTATGGAGGAGGTCAAAAAAGAAGCCTTCCAACTTAATCCAAATAAGACTCCAGGCCCAGATGGTTTCTGTGCAGCCTTTTTTCAAATTTTTTGGGACATCATTGAGCAGGATCTATTTTGAGCAATATAGGAATCTTGGAAAAAGACGACTATGCTTGGAGAAATTAATCATACTTTCTTGGCTCTTGTCCCAAAAAAGAAAAACCCAAAGAAAATGAGTGACTTCAGACCAATCTCTCTTTGCAACATAGTCTACAAGATCGTGACAAAGATTATTGCCAATAGACTAAAGCCAACCTTAAATCAGGTCATCTCGGATGATCAAAGTGGTTTTTCTCCAGGTAGGTCGATTGTAGATGGAATAATTAGTGCCCATGAAACTTTACATACGATAAGAAAAACAAAGAATTCCTGCATGATACTTAAGTTGGATATTTTAAAGGCATGTGATATGGTAGACCAGGAATTCTTAACTGATGTTTTAAGGAAATTTGGCTTTTGCAAAGATTGGATAGCATGGGTTAAGAACTGTTTAGCTTCCTCTAAATTCTTGGTGCTAATTAATGGTTCCTCACATGGCTTTTTCCCTGCATCAAAAGGAATTTTCCAAGGTGAGCCAATGTCTCTATTTCTATTTATAATCATGGTTGAAGCTCTAGGAAGATCAATTAGAGCCCTTCAACTGGAGGATTGCTGGAAAGGGGTCAAGGTGGTTAATGGGATTGAAAACTCAACACATTTACAATTTGCTGATGACACAATCCTTTTTGGGGAAGCAGGTAGAAGGGAGGCAAGAATAATTAAAACATGCTTGGATGATTACTGCAAAGCCTCAGGCCAAAAAATCAACTGGAGCAAATCAGAAGTCTTCTTTATCAATTCTAATCTGATTCTACAAGGTATACTCTCAAGAATTCTGAATCTAAGAGTTGCAACTTTTCTAGGGAAATTTCTTGGAACACCCCTATTTATAGGAAGTAATAGGATAGGCTATTGGAAGAATTTAATAGAAAAATGCAAGTCTAAACTTGAGATATGGAAAGGAAAATGGTTATCATTAGTTGGAAGGCTCATGATGATAAAATCTATTCTGTCAGCACTTCCTATTTTTTCAATGTCATGTCTAAGACTACCCTTGACTATAGAAGATGAACTGACTAAGCTAATGAGCAATTTCTTATGGAATGGCTTGGACGAAAAAGGAAAATTCCCATTAATTGCTTGGAAAAAGATGTCACAACTGAAATCAGCAGGGGGAGCTAGTATCAGACAAATCTCTACAATGAACCTTGCAATGGGAGCAAAATTGGTCTGGGAGATATGTAAGGGTGGAAGCCAGAAATGGGTGACGATTCTCAAAATGAAATACCTAGACTCAATGGAACCCAAAAGGATACTCACAATTGCTAATCCACCATGAGGATAGGCTATTTGGAATTTCTTGCTAGATTGTAGAGATATTATCAATGATGAGGCCTCCTGGGAGATTAGGAATGGAAAAAGTGCATCCTTCTAGCATGATTCTTGGGGTGGTAAGGAAATCTTAAGCCAAAATCTAGCGTTGTAGGCAGTAATGAGAGAAACATGCAACCTTTGGGCCCAAAAGGTCAGTGATTATGGTTTTATCTCTAATGAGAATGGTTTTAACAAATGGAATTGGAAATCTGTAGATCCTCTAAACCTTGATCAAGATCAGGAAGCCTTATTCAATAAAATCATCAAGGAAAGAATAATTTGTCCATCTCTTGAAGATGACATTATTATATGGTGTCTCTCCTAAGATGGAAAATATATAGTTTGCTTTGGTTACAAGTTAAAAGAAGTTGCAATAGATAGGAAAGAATGGTCGGTAAATCTCTTTTGGCACAAACAGCTACTCCCTAAAGCAGGGTCCTTTGCTTGGTTGGCCTTTCAAAAAAAGATCTTAATAGGGGATATATTGAGGAAAATTGGAATCTTGGGTCCAAGTAGATGTGTCTTATGTTGTCAAGAAGAGGAAAATATGGATCACCTCCTTCTGCATTGCGAATACACTAATAAATGTTGGTGGCATTTCATGGGGAAGCTAAAGATGCAATGCCCATTCCCAAAAGGATTAGATGAATGGTTCCAGATATGGCCCAAAGCCACAAAAAGCACTATTTGGAGATATTTATAACATCCTTCCCTCATTAATAATATGGGAAACTTGGAAGGAGTGAAATCGAATAATTTTCCATGACAAAGAAATGTCACCAGTTTCCTTATGCGGGAAAATTGAAAAGAGTCTTATAGAACTAATGAATGAAGCATCTAAGTATAAAACTTTGAAACATAATATGTATACGGATTGGGATTCAAAATTAAAAATTTCTCTACCATACCTTGTAATTTCGACCCTATTTGGAAATGGGAATCAACAAGCAGCTATTAATCCTAGGCTGAATGTTAAGTGGGAACCTCCTGAGGTTGGGTGGCTCAAATTTAGCTTTGATGGTGCTTCTTCTAGAAATCCAGGCCAGAGTGGAATTAATTGTATAGTGAGAGATGCTTAGGGAATATGCATCAAAGAAATCGCAGAAGACATAGGCTTGGCAACAAACAATGAAGTAGAATTCAGAGTGGCTTTGCGCAACCTAGAATTGGGGGTGGAATCAGGTATTCAAAAAATACATCTGGAAGGTGACTCTTTGAATGTCATAAATGCTATCCATCAGAAATCGATGCTAAGTTGGCACCTCAATCAGTGGCTACGACCGATCTTGGCACTACTAGAGAAAGTGGAGGAGTTTTGTATTAGCCACATATAAAGGAAAGGAAATGTAGAAGCGGATAGACTATCTAAAACCATATTATGCGATGGTGACAACATCCTTGGCTCATGACAAACTCATCATCAAATGACATGAACAACCTTTCTAATTAATAACTCGAGTATAAGGTTTCGGATGGCATGCCATATTAATAATGACGTAATCTATTAAAATCTAGGGAAAGCTTTGCGCGGCATGAGTAAAGATTAGTCTCGATTTCTGAGAATATGGATGGGTTGTCACAATAAATAGAGGGAACTCATTCATTCAAACACCTCATCTCTTGCTTCTTTTTATGCGAAGACATGGAAACACCTATCCTATTGGAAGCTACCTGCAGACAGATGGCCTTCCTAGGGGAAGTTACAGATAAGAGATTGCTGGAGGTTCTCAATCCTAAGCATCCTCTGATTCTGTATAGTGTTAAGAAAGTCCTGGGCGAATAATTTCTTAAAGCATACCATAGATACAAAACAAATACCGACATTGTTGCTTTCTTTTAGTAATGCTTCTCTATATGGGTGTATGCAAGCAATTGGTGAAGAAGATCACTAAGATGACCTTCAAACATAGGTGGTTAGGAGCTATAGACGCAGTGCTGGACAATGTGGATGGCAATCTCAAAAACCCTATGCCACAAAATTTATATGTCCTTAGGGAATGGAGCGAAGGTTAGAAAATATGTTGTAGTAAACTCTCTGGATTTCAATACTTTAAAAATGACCTAGCCTGAGAAGAAAAGGAACATCGCCTTCCTTTTGAAAGCATATGGCTTGCAAACTAGATTCTCTTTAGCCTGGAGGTGCAAGTACCTACATGATGAAGCCCCTGTTGGTAGAAAGGACATTAGTATCCTATATAATGGGGACATTGAGGAAAGTAATATTTGGGGCTTCCGCGGTGGAGATGAATGGATTGCAGATGATGACAGGCATCCCAAAGAAAAAGCTCAGTCGACAACACACGCTACATGTGGCAAAGAGTGTCCCATCATCTTGGATGCTACCCTAGCGGAGAAACACAGTTCCCTTGACTTGAGCTTAGATGAGGAAGCAACCCCTGACACTGAAGGTCTGAGCAGTGCTGAGGGCAAGGCTTCATGATTTCACTCCAGACCAGGTTTTGGATCCTATGGTTGTTTTTGTTAAAATAAGGGCCTATAATCCCCCATGCGACTACTACCATGTTTATAATATGAAGATTATGAATTAGTTAGGTTATGAATATGGCCATGGGCATGCTATCTCTTTTTTTATAAAAATATATAGATACTTTTGTATTACAGTTAGTATAGTTTGTTGTTTAGCAGATGGTTGAAGGCCATGGGCCTAGCTCTGTACTAACAATATTATCCATCATTTTGTAAACAAGTATGCTGGTTTTTCTAGAGCTATGGTAAGGGGTTTTCTTTCCCTGGTTCTTTCCCCCTACCGCTCCTTTTTGAACCAGGTTGTAAATTTTTTAATAGACAATAGAAACGGGTACTGCCCCTCTATAGTTATTCATCTATTAAAAAAAATATATATATATAATTTAATATAATAAATCAACTTAATATGATATACTATAATAATAATATAAGCAACTTCATCAATATTGTATGTTTGACTTAAATTGTATTGATTTCATGTACATTTATTTCAATAGGTTTTGTTGTATGAGTATTAGGTAGCCTACATTTGTTACTTTTTAGTGAACATAGATGGAAGAAATCTTGTATTGGATTCACTTACACACACACCCACTTCAAACAAGTAAAAGAGTTAGGCAACTTTCAACTGGTGATTTATTCTTCTACTTCATCACTGAAAACACAGTTTGCACTAGATTGATACCAAAAATAAGTATCATGGTCACAAGAGATGCACCATACATAGGTCATCATTCATTGCATTCACTTTCACAACAAATGCATTCCCTACATTCACAAATCACACCAAATACATGTTCACACCAAATAGATAACTAATAATATAACTATTATTATTCATACATCTAAGATGAGTATAAACTAATAAATTATGAATCAATTTTTTTTAAATATGTTTTATTTTTTTTTTATGTATATTAAATAATATTTGAATTGGATAGTGATTTGCTAGTAGATACACTTACATATTAATAGTGATATTTTCATAAATTTCGTTTTCAACTAAAAATTAAACTTTTTATACTTACCCTTTTTTTTTAATTTTAATAATTATTTTATTTGAATATAATAAATATAACATATAAAAAATAAACTATATCTTTATAGTTTTCAATCTTATCTTTTTAGTTATTCTAATAATTATCATATTATAATATAAATAACTAATTTTAATATATATTCTATGATATAAAAAATTAAATAGTATTATTATTTAACTTATAACAACATATATAGGTAAATAATCATAAGATTTTAATAAATGTAATTATCATTACTCATATATATATAGAATGAAGTTCTGTATCTCTTCGGTCAATCTTTCTCTGTTGGTTAATGGGAGTGTATGTGGTTTTTTCCCTGCCACTAACGGTCTGCGACAAGGTGACCCCATATCCCCCTCAATTTTCATCATTATGGCAGAGGTTTTGGGAAGATTAATTCAGAAAAAAACATTTGCAAGGGAAATGGAATGGAGTGCGTATTCATGATCAACTGAATGCCATTACACACTCTTAATTTGCAGATGATACTATGGTTTTTGGGGAGGCCTCTTTGGCAGAACCTAGATGCATATTAGAAACCTTGGACCAGTATTCAAAAATCTCAGGCCAGATAATGAATAGAGATAAGTCACAACTTTTTTCTTTTTAACACCTGGAGACAAACGTAGACAAGAATCTTGGGTCTCCTAGGGATAAAAATAGCGGAACTTCCTATGAAGTACTTGGGAATTAAAATTGACAAGGGTTGTTGCCAAACTCATACTTGGGATGATGTGAAACAATCCTGTGTGGCTAAATCATCTCAATGGAAGAATAGATGGTTATCTCAGGCTGGGCATCTTACAATGATCCAATCAGTTCTATCCGGTATCCCAATCTACAACATGTCTTTCTTTAGAATGCCACAGGCAATTGGGAAGAATTTAGATAACATGTTGAGAAAATTTATGTGGGAAGGGGCCAAAGATGCTAGTAGAATTCCCCTCATCAACTGGGAAACGATGTGTTATAACAAAGAATCGAGTGGGGCAGGTTTAAGGAAAATGGATCTCCAAAACATTGCTCTGGGATCAAAACTCTCCTGGAAGATGTATCAGGAACCTCAAAAACTCTGGTGCAAAATATTTCAGAAGAAGTATCTTGATACGGACTAGTCAGACAGAATCCTCAGAATGCCAAATGTAGACAGAGGTTCTGCTACATGGAATTTTTTATGGGATTGTAGATCCATGATAATGGACCACATATCTTGGCATATCGGTCAAGGAAATAGAGCAAAATTTTGGGAGGACTCTTGGGAGGGTGAACCAGCATTAAATGAATTAATATTGGATCATAATTGGATTAACACAATAAAAGACTAGTACGACTCCTATGTTGGTGAATACTTTGACACAGATTCCTCTAATGGTAGTATCAGAAATTGGAAATAGGTGGATATTAGCTGTCAGGCACTCTGCGACCAACTAAGATCCATTCTTAGTAGAAGAAATATTCCTGTCTCCAACAAAGAAGACAGTATCTTCTGGTGCGGTTTAAAATCCGGTGAGTACTGTGTGAAATTGGGTTATAAGGTTCAAAGGGCAAAAGGCTCGTACACTGATTGGCCAAATAAGTTGTGCTGGCACAATAGAGTCCTCATAGGGCTCAAACTGATAGGCATTTCTAGCCTGAGCATTTGTGTTTTATGTAAAAATGTGGAAGATCCGCTGACCATCTACTATATACCTACGCAATGGCAAAGGCCTGTTGGAACTGGTTTTTAGATAAAATAAACTATACTACCATCAGGAATTTGAAACTGAAGGATTTCCTCACCTCGTGGCCTTCGAATAGATCTTCAATGTGGAGTGACATTTGGACTACAGGCCCATCAATGATTGCTTGGCATATATGGAAGGAAAGGAATAGAAGAATTTTTAAAGAAAAATGTCTTCCAGTGGATAGACTCATTGAGTGTATCAAAGTGTCAATAAAAGAAATGATCATCGAGAAGAAGAAAAAATAGATCCAACACTATAATGAATGGGACAGATGTATGGAGAAAAATTGGCTCCTGGTCACCCCGTCTCTATTGCCTAAGGTATCTATTAAGAAAGGCAATAGAAAACATATCAGATGGAAGGCACCACCTGTGGGATGGTTAAAGCTGAATTTCGATGGAGCATGTCAAGGTGACCCCGAGATTTCTGGTTTTGGGGTAGTTATACGTAACAGTGAAGGTAAGTTAATATTGGGCATTTATGGGGCCATGGGGGTGGCCACAAATAATGAAGCTGAAATTCACACCCTTCTGGAAGGCCTTAAACTATGTGTCACCACTAAAATGACCAAGGTAGTCATTGAAGGGGACTCCTTAATCATTATTCGAGGGATTATTAAACGGGGTTTCCTGAGTAGGAATTTAAACAAATGGGTCCCATGCATATCTCAACTTCTCACTGATATTGGACCCTATGAAATTGCTCACACATACAGAGAGGGTAATCGAGTGGCGGATTGTGTTGCCAATATGGGCACTGACATCCCTCATGGTTGAGTCACATTTGACATATGTTCAGCCACGGAGTCAGTCAGGGATCTAATCAAAGCCGATCATGCTTAGTAAGGCATCCCCGACAGCTTCAGATTTGGTGGTATGTTTTGGTTGCCTAATAGGACACTATTGGGATTTGGGGTCTATTTTCGATCATTGCATCATTAAGGATAGTTGGGGATAGAGCCATGTGGCTCGAATATATAGTGGACCTGAAGACAATTCTGACACTTTCTGATTTCTTGGATACATGACAGATCCTATAATCCTCATTGAAGAGGGTGCAGACTGGTGAAGCTTCTACATTTGGATGTATGTTTCTATATATGAAGTCAAGCACAGTCCGCTATCATACCCAAACTATCTTCTTCTGAGTGGGATCGGCAAAAAATATGGCCTACTTTGGAAGCATCTCGTGTGTTAACTGTGAGGAGGATCTAAGGGGACAGCTGCATAATTTGTTCTTCATAGTGGATGCAACTTATGACGACATGGAGGAACTGATAGGTGTGGCCCTCAATCATCAAAGGCACTGGTGTGTTTCAAAAATATTTGAAGCCACACTACTCCTGGTGGTGGATGTTCTGGAGTCAAGCGAAATGATGGTTGGGCTTCTCGATGGGTTCGTTAAACAATTGGTGGTGGACGAAGTGGCTAATTGCCTGCTGAGTTTACCATCTAATCGTAGGCTGAGTATCCTAAAAGTCTAATTCTAGATGGAGCTTTATCTGCCCTCGGACAGTTCAGATGATGGGTCATCTAAGGAGGATGGGGAGGAGTCGGACAATGATAGACACAATCGTGCTATGGAGAAGTATCTAGCGAAGATGGCAGAGCGGGAGAAAATGAGAATCTTCAGCGAGAATGCATGGGAGGTTTTCAGATGTGCAATTAAGAATGGAAACATGGAGCCCTTCCATAGAGTCACCCGATCAGAGGATTGGTGGCTATCTGTCCAATCAACCAACAATGTTATCTATGTTGGTGAATGCGCTTCCGCTATTCTACAAGCCTTGCATGGCAATTAGAAGTAGTTAGGCATATGTGGGCTTGTAGTGGCCTTTTTGTATCGGCATTTTATGTAATCCTCGCACTTAATAGCACTTATCCAAAAAAAAAATTTAAAAAAATAGAATGAATTAAATAAATAAAATAATTAATTACAATTTAATTTTTTTTTAAAATGTGTTGGTTACTTGTAAGTTTTAGTATATAACTTAAAGTTTAAGTTTTAAACATTTTTATATAGTTTATTTTTATTTTTAATACTTAATTAAAAATGCAGTTTTAATTTTATAAGTCAAATTTATTTAATATGTTAACTATATTTACATTCTATTTTTGAAATTTTTTTAATTAGTTAGTATTGAGTTTCTCTTTAATATTGTTTTTAATTTATAAATTATAGTTTTTAGTATTATTCTATTTATATTTTATTTCTAAAATATTAAAATAAGAGCTTTACTATTTTATTTAATAATTTTTTAACTTGATAATTTTATTATTTTTTAAATTGTTAATATTTAGATTTTGATATATTTGGATAGATTATTATTATTTTTAATTGTTAATATTTATATATTTCCTTTTTATCTCTCTCTCTCTCTCTCTCTCCTCATCTCTCTACACTCACATCTCTCTATTTATCTCCCACTCTTCTATTTTTTTATACATATACATCTCTCTCTCTATCTCTCTATAATCCCCCTCTATATTGTCCTCTCAATACCTCTCTTTATTACTTGTCTCTATTGCCTTCTTCTTCCCTCACTCGTGTCCCTATGTATTTATTTCTCTCCTCTTCCCCTTATCTATCTATATCTCACTATCTCTACCTCTCTCTCATTCACTAATATCCTCTATATATCTATACTCATATATCTCCCTCTCTCTCTATCTCTCTATATCACTTATCCCCTCTCCCTATCCATCTCTCTCTTTATATAAATCCCCCTCTCTCTCTTATGCACTCCATCTCTCTGTCCCCTCCTATTTTATCTAAATTTTTATCTTCCTCTTGCTACTCTCTCCAGCTCTTTCCATCCATACCTTTCTCTAACTTTATCTCTCTGTCCATTTCCATATCTATCTCTATCTCTCTATATTACCCTCTACCTATATCTCTCTATCTCTTCCATCTTTTTATATATTGAGTTACCACTCCATCTCTACCCTCTTCCTCTTCCCATATATATCTATCTTTCCCTCATTCTCTCTGCCCTTTGTCTTCATCCCTTTATTTATCTCTCCCTCTTGCCATCTCTATTTGTTTATATCTACTTCTCTTTGTTTTTCTATTTTTATATATCTCTCTATATCTTCCTCTCACCATCCCTCTCACTCCATTTCTCTCACCCTCTTCATCTATCTCTCTTTCTCTCTCTCTCTATCTATCTCTTCCTCAACATCATTTGGTAAAAAAACCAACCAATTGATATCATGTGCTACACAAATGTATTTTAAAATACACTAAATATTTTCTTAATTGACCTCCCATACCTCTTTGGTGTACCCACTTCATGCCAAGGTGAAATTACCATTTCTTATTCATGTAAGGTTTGTAAAAGACTATCTATTTATAAGAAGGACACAAATAAATATTTCAATCTCAATATTAAATTTTTTTTATATGTTTCATATTGTTTTTTATGAATTTAATAAGAATTTGATAAGTCTCACAATACTTGAATACATTCCAATTTATCATTTGTAATAAAATTGTATTCATTACATCTATATTTATGAGGCTTTGGAGAGGTTGTTAAACATGTCTTATTACTAATATCACATTATTGTTTTTATTTTTGTATGTTTCCTCTTCTAGTTTTGCATCTCTATAATGCAACATAAAGTAATAATCTTTGAAGTGTTTGGTCATCCATGTACATTAAAATAGCCAATATCATTATTCAATAATTTAACAGTATAGGATAAAAATTGCTTCGCAACCTAGTAGGAATTACGAGGGTTTGATCTATCATGGAAGGATCGAATGAGCTTGTTTTCATAATCTTTTTGAGTTCTTGCAACAAAAATATATTGTATTGGGTCAACATCTCATTTTGTCAGATAATTGCATGGGTCAAAATGATTGTATGTTTTATTGGTTGACTAGAATGCATTTAGAGAGGGTTGTACCTCATATATGGAGTTTTTTTTAATCTAGGCATGAAAAAGGGGAACATGATGAAGCATGTGCATGTGTGAAGAGATCTCTAGTTAAGGTTCAAAAATTGAAGATTATAGGTGGTTCTACATTCACAGATGCATGTCCTATTGTTGACTAGTGTAACCATGCATTGTCACAAGGAGGGATACTCTATTCAAAAGTTTGTAGGTTCTTTTGGTTGGTTGATGAGGGCATAGTGGGAGACAAATTGGATTGTCATATAATTAGAGAATCTTCAATGATGTATTCATTTCAAAACTTTTATGCAAGTACATGGACCATTTGAACACAGGAATTGGCTTGTTTTTCTCACAATTGTATTCAGTGTGAGTGAGATCAATGTAAGTCAAGTGAGTGGGTGGATACATGAATTATATACTATCTAACTCTTTTATCTCAATTCACATCCTCTTTACAAGATGAAATAGAATGTTCACTTGAATATGACCATCTTTTAGATGTTGTATAGTCAAGACATGTTTATGCAGTTGTTGCACCAGAAGGGAATGAAAAGAGATCATAATATTGGTTGGCATGATTTGTACAATGAAAGCATAAGCTAACTAAACCAATGAAAAATGATGATGGATTCATCTATCCTACAAGTTTAGTTGTTATTGTTGGAGCGTGGTTATGAATGCATATGATTAGGAAGAATGGAATACCTATGTTTAAATACTATCAGAGACACAAAACCATTCTAATGTATTCACACCTTATTTTACAAATAAATGTTAAGTTATTAAAGCATCGTGCCAAACTAAGAACAAAAGAACCATGGACAATTTATAGTATCGATCATGAAATAATTCTTGATATGCTAAGTAAGAGATGAACCATCAAGCACACTTGAGTAGAATATGTAGCTCTAACCATATGAGACATGTATGATAATTATGATGATTATGAATTGTAAAGCTTAAGAAGATTCATATTCATGTTCATGTTTATTTTTAGCCCTTGTTTAGTAGTATGTTGGAATGTATGTTTTTGTTAACAATTCCTAACAAACATAGGTCATTTTGGTGGACAATACTATTGCATAAACATTTTTCTTTAACATTGTGGTACATTTGATGTAATTTCTAAGGGGGTATCTTCATGGTATACTCCTACCTCTTGATTTATAATCATGCATTTCATTTCAAATAGTGATCATATAAAACTTTGTTGCTCAAATTATTTATGTTTCTTAAGAACATTCTATTAAATTAATGCTATACAATCATTTGTTTGGTTAAGAAACCTAGTTTTTCTCATGGCTTGGCAATGCAGGAGTTAGGAAAATAATGGAAAAATCTTATTCAACCACTGAATCAAAATAGAGAGGTTGTTTTTTTGGTTGGAGACTCTAAGAAATGGAAGGCTCAATGCATTATTCATAATAACATGTCGTACTAGTTCATTATAGTTGTCCTAGGCTTATTAAGACTACTCTATTTTCATTATAGTTGTCCTAAATTAATTAGAACTACCCTAATTTCATTTTAAAGAATGATCATAAAACTAGTTTGTTCACATTGCTTATGTAGGTATTCTTTTATATATGCAGGCATTGCTCTATACAAGGTTGGAGTAAAAAGTGAGGATATCAGAGGCACATATATTAGTTGTGTACTTAAGATAGCCTGATAGTAGAATGCATTGATACATACTTGTACATGATGGAATTGATTTAGTTGTATTGACATTATATGATGTGTTTCTATGTCATTATAGTGATGTAGTTGTATGTGCCCCAAATGATGATAATTTGTACATGAGTACATTGATGATATATGATGTATTTATACATAAGTACATTGATGTGTAGTTATGTATGTTCATGGATGTTAAATGTATGAATAATATATGTTCATCGATATCAAATGTATTTGTCCATGGGTACATTGATATAGTTATGTATGTTTTTGGATATTAAATGTAGGTGTAATATTAATATTTTGTATGTATGTGTAATGGTAATATTTGTACCTAGTTGCTCTACATTCATTACGACAGTCCCAAGTTCATTATCACTTAATATAGGCTTGTTAGTCTATATTTATCATTTTTATTCTCATTATCATTTCTTATAGCCTTAATATAGGATATCATGGGTTTGAGCACTTAAGGGACAACATCATTATACTATGGCCCTAAATGTTTGAGTGAGTTTTGAAGAAAAATAGGAGCATCCTTAGCATAAAACCACCTACCTAGACTTTCTTGCGTTGACAGTTCATGACCACAATGAACAAAATGCAAATTAGGCAACTTGGAAAACTTGCATTACATGCATCTAACAATACTTGCATTAACTGAAAAAAATTTCATCCTACAAATATGATTTCAAGTCTTCAAAATATGATATAGTTTTTTTTATAGAGGGTCCTCACGTGACCCCATAGGATTAAATGGATCGGATGTATGTGCCCCATATTCTGAGATATAGGTCATCAAGGTTTGAATTTTTTTTGGACTTAGGGAACTTAAGAGAGCGCCACTACGGCATGGCCCTAAATGTTCTAGCAAATTCTGAAGAAATATAGGACAATTCCTAGCACAAAAACACCTACCTAGATTTTCTTGCACTAATGGTTCATGACTGTGATGAACAAAATAAAAATTAGGTTACGTTGCAAGTTTACATTGTGTGCATTTGAAAAATTTTTCTTCAACAAAAGAATTGTTTCCCTAAAAGTATGGTTTCAAGTCTTCAAAATATGAGAGGTTATTGAAAAGGGTCCTAGGTCATGACCTCTTAGGTTCAAACAAATCACTTGTATGTTTTCTAGATTCTGAGATATAGATTGTCAAAGTTTGAATAAATATTAAACTTAGGGAACCTAAGAGATAGTGTCTCTACAACATGGACCTACACATTCAAATGAGTTATGAAGAAAAAATAGGAGAATTCCTAGCATAATACCGCCTTCCTAGGCTTGCTCACACTAATGGTTCATTATTGTGACAAAAAAAATAAAAAATTAGGCTAACTTGCAAGTTTGCTTTGCATGCATCTTGTAATTTTTGCATCAACAAAAAAAATGTTGCCTTATAAATATGGTTTTGAGTATTTAAAATCTTAGATAGATATGTTAGGTCCTAGAGACAACTGAGAGGGGTGGGGGGTGAATTAGTTGTCAAATAGATTCAAACCAAAAACAACTTAAGAAACTTTTAATGCTTAATACCGGTAAACTAGTCTTTCATACCGGTAGACAGTCTTAATAGTTAATTACAATACCGGTAAAGAATAATGCATGAAACAAAAGGAAAAAGTCATCCACAACACATCACACCAATATTTGTACGTGGAAACCCTGTAAGGGGAAAAACCACGGTGGGAAACCTTACCCACAATCAAATGATACTACTGTAGATAGTAAGTGTATACAAATGGGGTCTACACATGTAGAAAGGCCAAGCACCTAGAGCTCACTTCTCAATCACAAATGGGAAGTCACACTGACTTACAGTTGGATGGTTAAATCCAATATGAATGTACTGCATAATTTAGCATCTTTGCATGTTGGATTCAGTACCGGTGTAGCTCTTCTTGTCTTCACAAAAACCTGCTTCAATCTTCAAATGATGTTTGCATGTATAGCTCTGCTTATCTTTGCATATACCTTCACACAATTCTTTTTCGCATACCACATTTGATCCTACAAATAAGATCTTACATTTATACCATAACCTAAGACCAATAGTAGGTCGGCTCTAAATGATATTACAATAAAATTAATTTACAAAAACAATTTCCGATGCAATAACCGATCCAACATGTTGGCTTGATGCATTTACAATAATAATAAAATATCTCCATTAGTGTGTCGTGCTGATCTGGAAAAGATAAGCCTGTCGGTGCTTAACTTGGACCTATTTGCCGATAACAACAAATATGCAAAGTTGAATAAACCAATGAACAAGTCTTCAAGACAAGGTGTCCAAATGATGTTTTCAACATAACCATGTGTTTTTCATTCCATTCCAAGTGCCATTGATCATTATATCCTGCCAGTGTACCAGATACCGGTGACTGTGCATAAGTCACTTGCTTGCCGGTGAATTTTGTTGATTCTCCAAAGTGCCAGAGTTGATAAGTGTTAGTAGGTGTTGACATCAATGACAAAACCATACCAAAATACCAACAATCTCCCCCTTTGGCATTGATGGCAACACAAGATGGAAAAACCATCAAAGTGCCAAAACAGAAATTCCAAAAACCAAAAACAACAATCTCCCAAAGAGATCATTAACCAAAAATACAAATACAAATACAGGTAACAATCTCTCCTGTAATGAATAATGTCTCCCCAAAATATAATGTGTTTTTCCATAGATATCTCTCCCCCTTTGACATCAAATGCCAAAGAAATATAAAAACCATTTTTAGATACAAAATACCAATCAATTTATATACCAACTACTCCCCATGAGAAGTAGCTTCCTCATCAAAGCCGAAGTAAAAGATTTCACTGTTAATTCTGCCGATTGATGACAAACATCAACTGTCTAAGTCTCTACCGGTCGGGGTATGACCCCAAGCTGATCTCTTAGATATTCAAAAGTCTCCTTAGGTAGAGGTTTAGTGAAAATACCTGCAATCTACTCTTTAGTATTCACATAAACCAGTTTTACTTCTTTTGCTTCAACATTTTCTTTCAGAAAGTTCAATTTGATAAAAAACATGTTTAGTTTTAGAATGTAGTACCAGATTCTTAGATATATCAGTTGGTGCAGTGTTATCACAATAGATAGTTATAGGTTCCTTGCAATTAACCTTTATGTCCTTCAACATTTGTTTAAGCCATAATACCAGTTTGTTGCTGCTGCAACATATTCTGATTTTGCTATTGATAAAGATGTACAACTTTGTTTCTTGCTCAACCAAGAAATTAATCTACTACCAAGAAAAAATGCTCCACTGGTGGTTCTTTTTCTGTCATCTACATCTCTTGCCCAATTTGCATCTGTGTATGCACATAATTCAAAGTTTTCATCTCTAGGATACCATAAGCCAAGATTTGTAGTGCCTTGTAAGTACTGGAAAATCATTTTTATTGCTGATTCATGATTTTCTCTACAATTACTTTGAAATCTTGAAACAATACATACTGCATTCATAATATATAGTCTTGTTTGTGTTAAATACAGTAAACCTCCTATCATAGATTTGTACCTGGTTGGATTAACAGGTGTAGATTCATCCCTTCGTGATAATTTGTCATTTGTAGTCATAGGTGTGCTTACTAGTTTAGAGTTCTCCATCCCAAATTTCTTTAGTAGTTCCTTTAAGTACTTAGTTTGACTCAAGAATATACCTTTAACAATCTGTGAAATCTGCAACCCTAAAAAGAATTTTACTTCTCCAATCATAGATATTTCAAATTCTTGCCGCATTTTAATAGAAAAATGTTTACATAATTCATCTTCTCCTCCAAAGATTATATCATCAACAAAAACTTCTTTAACCAAGATGTCATCATTAGTCACTTTATAGTATAAATTGTTGTTAGCATTACCTTTAGAAAAACCAATCTTCAAAACATACTTATCTAATCTTGCATACCAAGCTCTTAGAGCTTGCTTCAACCCATACAAAGCTTTCCTTAGCCTACAAACCATATCTTTGCCTTCTGTCAAAGAAAATCCATCAGGTTGTTCGATGTAAACTTCTTCTTCAAGAATTCCATTCAAAAATGCACATTTAATATCATTCTGATATACTTTGTAGTTCTTGTGAGCTGCAAAAGCCAAAAATAATCTTACTACTTCAATTCTTGCTACTGGTGCAAATGTTTCATTGTAATCAATTCCTTCTTTCTGAGAATATCCCTTACATACTAATCTTGCTTTATATTTATGATTACCTTACCATCTTCATTAAGTTTGTTTCTAAATACCCATTTGGTTCCAATAACATTTTTATCTTTTGGCTGGGGAACTAATGTCCATGTTTTACTCTTCTCAATTTGTTCTAATTCTTCTTCCATAGCTTTAATCCAAAATTTATCTTCACATGCCTCATTAACTAATGCTGGTGAAATAAGACATACCTTTTCATTTTCCAATCTTCCTCTTGTCATAACTCCTCTATATTTGTTTCCAATTATCTAATCTTCAGAATGATTCAATCTTACATACCGGGGTGTCTTTGTTTGTTGTTGTTCCTTAGTTACTCTGGAATTTTCAGATGATACCGGTGTAATTGCATCTTCATTTTGTGTCAGTGGGTTCAATGTAGATTAATTTGTTAGAATCTATGTTATCAGTTCAAAATCTATATACCTTGAAGTTCCTCTGAATTGTTCATCAATCTTTACATTTGTGCTTTCAACAATTTTCTGCAATCTTTTGTTAAAACATCTGTATGCTTTGCTCTTAGATGAATAACCAAGAAATATTCCTTCATCACTTCTAGGATCAAATTTTCCAATATACTCATCTCTTCTAATATAGCATTTACTTCCAAAAATTCTGAAATATTTAAGAGTAGGAGTAATGCCAAACCATAGTTCATGAGGGGTCTTACCAGTTTCACCTTTGATGTGAAATTTGTTGAATGTATAGATCATTGTACTTACTACTTCTCTCCAATATACATGTGGTAGATTTGATTCAGACAACATACTTCTTGCTGCATCCAAGATAGTTATGTTCTTTCTTTCTACAACTCCATTCTGCTGTGGTGTCCGGGTGGTGATAGTTGTCTTCTAATTCTATTCACTTCACATAAAGTATTAAATTCCTTAGATGTAAACTCACCTCCTTGATCTGATCTTAGGCATTTGATTTTCTTACTGGTTTCATTTTCTACCATTGCTTTGAATAGTTTGAATTTCCCAAGTGCTTCTGATTTTTCTCTGAGAAAGGTAACCCAACACATTCTAGAATAGTCATCAATGATTAGCATGAAATATCTATCACCTTGTAAACTTTTAATTCTAGCCAGACCACATAAGTCAGTATGAATTAAGTCAAGAGCATTATTTGATTTTTCTGGAATACTTTTAAAAGTAGTTCTAACTTGTTTTCCAAATTGACATTCCTTACATACCGGATTGTGAGGCTTAACAATCTTAGGTAAATCTCTGACTGCCTTAATAGTACTGATCTTTACCATGCAATCAAAATTTACATGACCAAGTCTCTTATGACATAGCCAACTTTCATCAATATGTGCAATCAAGCATGTCTTTTCATTCTTATTCAAATGAAAGATATTACCTCTAGTTTGATTACTGGTTGCAATTTCCAAACCAGTTCTGTTTATAATTTTGCATTTACCATTTTTGAACTGTAACTGAAATCCTTTTTCAACTAATTCACCAACACTCAAAAGATTATGACTTAAACCTTCAACATAGTAAACATTGTCAGTATTATGCTTACCATCAAGAGATATTGTACCCTTACCTTTGATTAAACAAGCTTTATCATCTCCAAATCTTACTAGACCTCCATTATACTCTTGAAAGGTTAAGAATTTACTTTTGTCACCAATCATGTGATGTGAGCATCCTGAATCAATGATCCATTCATCCTTAGTTTCAATTTTAGCTACTAAGGCCTTTTCTACCAGTTGAACAGTAGGTGCTGACTGATCTTCTATTATAGCAACAAAAACCCATCCATTGTCTGCTAAATCCTCATTAGAATAATCAGTGACTCCTTCATCAGCAAGATAACAAGATTTGTCTTTATTCTTCTTAAATTTGTATCTCTGATATTCAGGGTTAGGTTTGTATGTCCTTCTAGCTTCTTCTCTTAACCTAGGATGTCTATCAGGGCATCTTGAAGCCATATGACCAATCTTATTGTAGTTAAAACATTTAAAGGGTGTTTTACCTTCGTACTTACTTCCAACTGGATCTTTAGGCATTTTTCTTGCAAATAGTGCTTCAAGTTCTTCAAGTTCTTCATTTTCTCTCCTTCTTTCTTCAAGTTCTCTTGCATAAAAGGATTTCCAATTAGACTTGTCAAATGATGGTGCAGATGATGTTGATGCTTTGAAGGCTAAATTTGTCTTTATAGTAGCAACTAGACCAAATTCCTCAATTTCAAAGGCTGAAAGTTTTCCAATCAATGTATCCCTAGTTACTGATGTATTAGGCATTGTTCTTAATTCATTTATAGTAGTAACTTTCATTTTGTATGCCAGTCGTAATCCTCTTAAAAATTTTGAAACAATTTCATCTTCACTTAAGGTTCCTCCACAACATTTAATACCCAAAACAATTTCATTTACTCTTTCCATAAAAGCAGAAATTCTTTCATCTTCTTCCATTTTCAGATTTTCATACCTGACCCAAAAGCTTTCAAGTTTTGCAATTTTGACTATGGAATCTCCTTCATTCAATGTTTCCAAATGATCCCAAATAGCTTTAGCAGTAGACCTATCTGATAATCCCATGATTTGTTGATCTCATAGAGTGCTCAAGAGTGCTTCTCTTGCCTTGCAATCATTCTCTTCATCTTTAGTCAGATTTGGTGGATTAGACTGACTTATAGTAGGAGCAGTATAGCCATTCTTTGTTACATCCCAGATGTCCTTTCCAATGCAATTCAGATGTGTCTCCATCCTGATCTTCCATATCCCATAGTTGGTTCCATCAAGTTTAGGACTATCCTTCCTGAAATAGTTGCTAGACATTGGATCTCCTCAAGCTGTTAAACTTTTGCAAAAAGAGGACTTAGCTTTGATACCAATTGCTAGGTCCCAGAGACAACTAAGAGGGGGGCCAAACCAAAAGTAACTTAATAAACTTTTAATGCTTAATGCTGGTAAAATAGTCTTTCATATCGGTAGATAGTCTTAATAGTTAATTGCAATACCGGTAAAGATTAATGAATGAAACAAAAGGACAAAGTCATCCACAAAACATAACACCAATATTTATATGTGGAAACCTTGTAAGGGGAAAAACCATGATGGGAAACCTTACCCACAATCAGATGATACTACTGCAGATAGTAAGTGTATACAAATGGGGTCTGCACATGCAGAAAGGCCAAGCCCCTAGAGCTCACTACTCAATCACAAATGGGAAGTCACACTGACTTACAGTTGGATGGTTAAATCCAATATGAATGTACTGCATAATTTAGCATCTTTGCATGCTGGATTCAATACCGGTGTAGTTCTTCTTGTCTTCACAAAAACCTTCTTCAATCTTCAAATGATGTTTGCGTGTATAGCTCTGCTTATCTTTGCATATACCTTCACACAATTCTTTTTCACATACCACATTTGATCTTACAAATAAGATCTTACATTTATACCATAACCTAAAACCAATAGTAGGTCGACTCTAAATGATATTACAGTAAAATCAATTTACAAAAACAATGTCTGATGCAATAACCGATCCAACATGTCAGCTTGATGCATTTACAACAATAATAAAATATCTCCATTAGTGTGTCGTGTTGATCTGGAAAAGATAAGCCTATCGGTGCTTAACCTAGACCTATTTTCCCGTAACAACAAATATGCAAACTCAAATAAACCAATGAACAAGTCTTCAAGACAAGGTGTCCAAATGATATTTTTGACATAACCATGTGTTTTTCATTCCATTCCAAGTGTCGATGATCATTATATCCTGCCGATGTACCAGATACCGGTGACTGTGCATAAGTCACTTGCCTGTCGGTGAATGTTGCTGATTCTCCAAAGTGCCAGAGTTGAGAAGTGTTAGTAGGTGTTGACATCAATGACAAAACCATACCAAAATACGATCAAGATATTATAGAGGGGCCTTACATGACCCCATAGGTTCAAATGGATCACTTGTATGTGCCTTGAATTCTGAGATATAGGTTGTTAAATTTTGATAATTTTTTGAACTTAAGGCACTTAAGAGACAACATCGCTACAACATGGCCCTAGACATTTGAGCAAGTTTTGAAGAAAAATAGAGCATGTCTAGCATAAATTCCCTATCCTATAATCTCTTGCACTGATGGTTTGTGACCATGGTGAATAGAATGAAAATTAGGCTACCTTCCAAGTTTTCATTGCATGTATTTGACAGTTTTTGCATAAAAAAAAATCACTTCCCTATGAATATGGTTTTGAGTCTTAAAAATTTGAGATAGGTCATTGTAGAGGGTCCTCGTGTGACCCTACAGGTTCAAACAAATCACTTGTTTGTGCCTCAAATTTTGAGATATAGGTTGTCAAAGTTTGACAATTGTTTGAACTTAGGGCATTTAAGAAACAACACCATTATGGCATGGCCCTGAATTTTTGAGTGAATTCTAAAGAAAAATAGGACCACACCTAGAATAAACCACCTACTTGGAATTTTGTATGCTGATGGTTCGTGACTATGACATACAAAATTTAATTAGGCTACCTTGAAAGTTTGCATTACATGCATTTGACAATTTTTGCATCAATACAAAAATTGCTACCCTACAAATATGGTTTTGAGTCTTAAAAATTTGAGATAGGCTATTATAGAGGGTCCTCACATGACTAGGATCAAACAAGTTGCTTGTATGTGCTCCAAATTCCAAGATATAGGTAATCAAAGATTGACAATTTTTTGAACTTAGGCTATTTAGGAAACAACGTTGCTACAACATGGTCCTAAATGTTGGAGTTAGTTTTGAATAAAAATAGGAGCATGCATATCACAATGCCCTAAAAATATGGTTTTGAGTATTCATATAGGTTATTTTAGAGGATACTCACGTGACTTGATAGGTTCAAACATATAGCTTCTATGTTCCTTGGATTTCCAGATATAGGTTGTCAAAGTTTGACAATTTTTTGAACTTAAGGCAGTTAAGAGACAACATTGCTATAACATGGCCCTAAATGTTCGAGTGAGTTAAAAAAAAAAATAGTAACATGCCTATCCTAAACCTACATAAAAGGACTTGTTCACGTTGATGGTTCACTCTGACAACATTTTTACAATTTTTTACAACTTTTTACAACTTTTTGCAACTTTTTGTGTATTCTCTATGCATCAATATTTTGCAACTTTTTTGAACTCCATAAATATTATCTATATGTTATTTACATTCAATTTTTTAATGCATGGACAATGTCATGATGCTATGGGTTCACCATTTTTGAGTATTATAGTCCTATTAGTTGAGGTATCAATTGTCTCCATGGTACAACCTAGTGTAAAGGTAAAATCATAATTTTTTTTATTTCATATCATTTCCCATGCATGTTAAATAGTTAGGTGATATAAAAAAGTAAGTAATCTATATAATCATCTAGGTATACTATGTAATTTGTTTGATAATGTCATGAAAATTTAGAAATAGTAAAGGAAGTAGAACATGAAATTGAATCCAATTTTGATTAAGCATCCATGTTGTGATTGATAATGTTATAAAGATAGTCATAAAATTTTGTGAAGTTTACCAATGCAACCAATTTAACACTTAGAATATATAGATGGATTACTAATTGTAAATCATAAGTTTTATTCAAGTGCAATATCATTAAGATTGTATAACATGCTAATTTTCATAACTAAAGCATTCTAAATTGAGTATACATTCAAAATATGTTTCAAACTAGGAAGACTTGCACACAAGGAACAAATTAGATCAAATATCAACTTTTCATTATCAAAATGTATAATAATGTATATAAAGATGGCATATATATGCCAACTCAATAAATTTTATACAAAATGTGGCATATCCTATGAAGATATTTAAAATACAAAATGTGGCATATTCCATATAAATATAAATACAATATGTGGTACATGTAATGGAGATCCAAAAGTCAAGCTTTAAATATCTAGGATATCTTAAACAACTAGTTGATCTTCAAAATGGAGCCTTTTTGAAGTACTACGTACCTTTGAAGATGACTACACAATAATAATACAAACCACAAATTAGATGAATTATGTACTAGATAATTTATAATTGGACCAAATTAACATCAAAAATTGATATGTATTTTGAATTCTAATTTTTCTAAAAAAAAATTTTGATTACCTCATCTATCGGTCTTTTCTCCAAAGGATGACCCACAAATAGTGGCCCCTTATGATGATCAAGAGTCCTTTGATATACTATTGGTAGATGCTCCACAATAATGTCAACTTGGGTAGAATACTATAACATGAACAAAATAAAATTGATACAAATTAGTATATAATTTAACTGAAAATGAATCTTAAGATAAACTATATATAGCTACTTCTATCTAAATATATTGAGAATATAAAATAAACACATACCTCTTGTGTTGTGAAGTCAATTGTGCCAGGAGCATTCAACATTGATATAAATCCAATAGGTTGCTGCATAAAAAATGATAAAAAAATGATAAAAAATTCTTCTATGTGCACATGTATAATAATTTCATACAATTGAAAAGTTATCATATAAATTGAATTCTACAATAAGTTATGTAATTTACATGTAAGCTCTTAAAACTAAAAATTCAACAAAAAGTTACATAATACCTTGATATACATAGGTAATCCATTTGATTATATTTAGTAGTATAAATTATTTCACTATATTACAAGGATAATATTCTACTATCAACCCACTTGATTAAACTAAGTTTAGGGTCATGAAAAATAATCAAGGACAACAAGCTTCAAGCATGCAAATGCTCTACAATAACGTGATGCAGTATTAATTTTCATTGCATACCAATTTAAGTGTTCATATATAATATTCATTTTTAAATGCAAATGATATTCAATGCTTTAAATTATTCCAAATGAATATGATTGAATACCTTTAATACAAGGACAATAATAAATCATGCAAACATGTGTTTTGTCAACACATTATGACTAGTGAAATGTACATCAATCACCCAAATTTATATTTTTAAATGTTAAGAAGCAAATATGTAACTACAAGATTAAAGACAAGATAAGATCAAATGTGAGAGAATGTATGTTAAAAAAAAATATTTAAAATAACTTAATCTAAAATATATTATTTATCAATTTACATAATTATATTAGACCATTCTCTTAAAATTGTAACCTCCTAAAATTGTAACCTTCATAATTTTGACCACATTTGGGGCCCTCACCTTAGTGTTCTCATCCCTAAACTTGATTTGGACCTATTTATGCGTCTACCATGCAAAATCGGCCTTTATAATATATTTCACCTTGCATAGCAACTTAATGCTGGCCCAAATATGGGGTAGGATCAAGGCATGGCGCCTTCATCCTCACTAGGACTATGGCGCCATGTAATGCTCCTCCTTAGGTGGGCCCTAACTTAAACCCTTTTCCCTATCCAAGGTTTGGGCGAGAATCCCCTCCTCATGGCGGCCTATGTCAAAAAATTAATATGTATGACGACGAGAAATTATGCATGGATGTCTTCGCTCTCATTTGGACATAAGGCAGATATACATTCATGAAGACAAAATTAGATTTCAAGCAATCAAGAATTCAAGAATTGAAGTTTTCATCGTCAAACATTTCTAGAGGTCTTCAGGGCTACATATTTTTCATCTATCCATTGTGAAGCAACATTACATCATTCATTTGCAAGCATGTGTGTGTGATTAGGGTTTTGTCATCTTCATGTCATTTCATACAACATATGTGATTACATTCAAGAAGAAAAGCATCATTATTAGTCATTGTAGATTTGAGGTATACCCTTCCATCATTTTATTGTAGTATTTGCAATATTTCATTCAAGGTTGATTCCAAATTAGAGTTTGTCTCACGTAAACCCCTATTCCCAACCTATTTCCCCTTCTTTTTGTGTGCAAGAAACAAGTATAGAGTTATACTCTTTAGAATAAGCTTCATTCATAGAGACGAATCAACCCTTTTCGGCGTCTAAAAATTTTGGAGGACCATGGTGTCGCATCATGGTCCCAAATTTTTAGGATCTTTTTCAAGAGCTTGATTTGAATCAGCTTATACTACTCAAATCTAGGTGCATGCAAAAATCTCACATATGTAGCTCACTGTTTTCTCAATTTTATATTCATTTTTTAGCACTTCACCAATTTCAGCGTTTCAACTTACAAAAGAGGAAACCCAAATCAATCCATTCCATTTAGTATTTGAAGTCCTTTTCTGATTTGTGATTGAATCTAGTGTATTCTAACCCTCTTTTGAATGTAAAGGTTCTAAAGTCATAAAATTAGTGGTTTTAATTCTCCTTTAGGTGGAAACCCTAATTTTTCCCTTTTACATTTTGGTGAACCTGACTCCTTACACTATTCATTCTATTTTTTGTTCTCATATCTGAGTGTATGCAATTAAAAATTTGAATTTTTATTTACAAGTTTGTTTCCGATGCAAATTTTTAAAATTTGAGGTTAATTTCACTAAAGTCATAATTTTAAATTCAAAATTGAGTTTGTGATTTGTTTAATTTGGAGTAATTATTTCAGATCTGAGTACTTTTTAAATTTACAATTCAAGTTTTCATCTACATGTTCAATTTTGAATAAAATTAAAAAAATAAGTGCTTAAATTCAAAAACCCTAATTTTTTATTTTAAAATTAAATTTATGGATTGTCTAAATCTTGAATTCATTATTTCATATTTGGGTTTCTTGTTTCAACTTCAAAATTCAAATTTTCACTTGCAAGTTTCAATTTTAAATTTTTAAAATCAAGTGGTTATTTTCAACATTCCTAATTTTTTAAAAAAATAAAAAATTGAGCTTGTGGGTTGTTTAAATTTTGAATTTTACACTTCAAAATTGCACTCTTACATCAAATTTCAATTTCAAATTTAAATTTTAAAATTAACTAGTGAATTAAAAAGACCCTAATTTTTTAAATTTGAATTATCCTTGTCCATTTCCCAATTTTGCATTGATTATTTCAATTTCCAATTTTCAGTCTTAGATTTAAATTCTAAAATTAAGAGGTTCTTTTTACAAGGCCCTAATTTTGAATTTAAATTTCTTTGGACCATTTCAAATTTAAATTTTAAAATTAAGTGGTTAATTAGAAGAGCCCTAATTTTTACATTTAAATTGATTCTTTCAATTCCCAAATTTCAACACTACATTTTAATTTTAAATTTTAAAATTAAGAGGTTATTTTTACAAGGCCCTAATTTTAAAATTAAATTTCATTTGGATAATTTTAAGTTTAATTTTAAATTAAGAGGTTCTTTTTACAAGGCCCCAATTTTAAATTTAAATTTCCTTTGGATAATTTTAAATTTGAATTTTTAAATTAAGAAGCTATTTTCACAAAGCCCTAATTTTTAAATTTAAATTATTCTTTGCTCATTTAATTGAATAATTATTTTTCTAAAATTTTGCATTATTCAATTTATTTTGCAAGTTCCAATTTCAAAATTCAAAATTCAAAATTTTTCTCCTAGATCTCTTTGAATTACATAAATTTAGTGGTTGAATTTACAAAAACTCTAATTTATAATTCTAAAGTTAACTTGTTGATTGCATAATTCGTTAGTTGTGTTTTTCAATTCTATTTCATTGCATTCACTTCTTTCATTGCAAGTTTCCTTTTCTTAATTTGGAAAAATGTCAAATTTCTTTTTACAAGAGGAGGTTGTTAAATTGAAGGGATTTAAGATACATGAAAACTCCCTTTATGAGCCTATCAATGATTTCTCTCCCAAAGTTTCTATCCCTAAAGAGGACATATTGATGAAAGAAGATATTTTTAACACTTCTCGCAATGATCTCCCTCTTTGGGATGAACCATTGTAGGATGGCATGGATTATATTCTTAATATGTTCCTCCCTTATGAGGGTACCTTGGTGAAATAGGATGATATTTTGGTAAAAGAAGTTGCAATGAGTGATAATTATTTTGATAACACTTCACCTTCTATTTGTTTCAATGACCTTCCCCCTAGAGATGAAGCATTAATTACATATGATAGTCTCTTTCCTAATGTTTGTCTTAATCACAAAGATACTTTAGAGAACGAGGATGATACTATTTCCCATTATTTAATGCTTTCTCTCCCAAAAATGAAGAGCCTAACAAAGATCAAATTAATTTCATTTGTATTGCTGCGAAACCAAAAATTGTTCTTGATTACTATGCAGTGCCTCACACATATAATAATAAGGTGTTTGCTTTACAAATTAATGAAAACATACAAATTGAAGCATAGTATTCTCTCTTAGTTCCTACAATATTCTCTCGGATGCAAACAAATACACCATCTCCTACTAAAGAAGTTCCTAAAGAAGACCTCTTAGAGGATGATTGGTGGTAGTTAGATTTCACACCTTCTTTTTGTAGAAAATTTAAAATGTTTGAATTTGATACTCAAAATTTTTCTCCTAACACATGTTTAGAAATTGATTGGGTCTCTTTAAACTTCAATCCAATTCCACCTGAGTAAACCCTCTCTTGATCCTACACAGGGATGCAATGGACAAGTTTTAGGATGTGTGCAACAAAGTCGTGAAAGTCATGAGAAATTATACTTTTCGTGTGAAAAGCTAGGTTTTTAACCTCTTCCTTTGTCAACATCTCCTCCTCCATTGTCTACTGAATCCACATCTTCTCATTCCAATATGGTATAACAAAAAGATAGTGTTTTGTCCAATCTTATTTATGGCAATTTAATCTCTCTTGTTTGGCCTAAAAGAAGAAGGAAACATAGATAACATCTTGAAAATTATTCTTTTTGCAATTATCATCAAATTCACGATCATTCTACTAGTGAGTGTCAACCTTTGAAAACAAAAATACAACATTATACTGATTTAGGTGTCAAAAATAACATCTAACAATGATGGAATATTTCTCATAATCATTTCAAACAAAATTTAAGTTCCTATTATTTTTCTCCTCATTATGTGACATTGTTAGCTTGCCTATTAGGAGCCCATTGTCATTAATTCTGGTATAATTTAAAGTAAAATCACACTTAGTGAGTGACAAAATAGTCCATTTATTCTTGTCTCTATGCTTGGGGGGCAAGAATATTGTCTCTCATCTTTCTAAGGTTTCACTATTTTCTTTATGGATTGTGTTATTTATTACTTGATGTCCTTTCTTCCATAGAATTATCCTTCATGTGAGCACATGTTTGTTCTTTGGTTGGGACCTATTCCTTGTTTGAAATGGTACATATTTTATCAATGACATCTCCTTAAAGAAGTTTTGTGATACTTCTTCTATCTTTCTCTTTCTCTTTGAATATTATCTCTTCTTTTGTCTTGCATTAATCATAACTTGATGTCCTTTCTTGCATAGAATTATCCTTCATGCGAGTACATAATTGTTTATTGGTTAGGACCTACTCTTTATTTGAATGGAATTTCTCTTATGAATAACCTCTCTTTAGAAGATGTGCAATTCTTTTCCTTGTCCTCTTGCTTGGGAGGCAAGGATGGCATTTTTCCTTCTCACTCCCTCTCTTTGAAGATTATCTCTTCTTTTGTATTGCATTTTTCATAATGTGATGTCCTTTCTTTCATAGAGTTATCCTTCATAAGAGTACATATGTGTCCCTTGTTAGGAACTATTCTTTGTTTGAAATGGTACATCTCTTATGAATAATCTCTCTTTAGAAGTTGTGTAATTTTTCTCATTGTCCTTATGCTTGGGGGGGCAATGGTTTCTCTCTCTATCTCTCCTCTCTAAGGATATAGTTTCCTTTTATGAATGATGTTTGTTTCATTATTTGGTGACATTAATTATGTGAAGTTATTTCTTTCTCAAGGATTATCTCTTATGTAAGATGTGTAAGTCCTTGGCTACAACCTCTTTTTCACTTGGGAATGTACACCTATCATAAACTTACCCCTCACATTGGGTCAAAAGTGTCTCATCCTTCATCAAGAATTCCTTTCACCTAGGAGGAAGGTATGAATTCTTGTACTCCTTACTTTCTTTTGGTAGAAGATGTTATGTTTGATCAAGATAGCTCCTCTTGGAGGTAGATGTCTTTTGAGAAAATATATCTTCTCCTCCAAGGATCTCCTTTACACTTGTTGCAAGATATCTCTTTTTCAACTATCTTATCCTTGCTTGAAGAGTATTCCCTCTCTAGCTTGGATTTATGACATTGTTGACTAAAGGATATCTCCTTGGTGTTGAATGTAAGGTATCCTTGTGTCTATTTTCCTTAAGACATCAACATAGGGCTATGTTGACATCTTAAGGGAGGGGGTGCCCATAACACTCCCTTTGTACCATATTGTACTATATTTTTACATATTATTTTTGCATGTCTGAAATAGGGTGTTCATTCTTGAAACCAAAGGAAATAAACTCTTTCATGAGATTCTTCATGCCCGAAACTAGATGTGACATTTGATATATGTCTTAGATGGGGATACACATCACCAAAACCAGAGCAAAACTCTTACATGGGATGTCCTTGAAACCAGACATGTATTTGTCATTTGCCTCTTGGCATTCACATTTGCAAATGCATTTGCCTCTTGGCATTTGTATTTATATTACATGTCTTAAACAGGTTGAAGTACACTGAAAACAAGGTGAAACAAACTCTTATACAGGGTGTTATACACTTGAAACCAAACATCACTTACACACACACACACACACACACACACACATGAGGATGAGTGGAACTAGTGGAATAGGGATAGACTATTCCTACTCTCCTCCTCAACACGAATCACCTAGATGTAAAAATCTAGGGGTGAGGTATCTATGTTCTCTTCTTTTCATCATTCTTCTCATGGATCACCTAGATAAATACTTCTAGTGTGTATTCATGCTCCCTCTTCTTCCTCTCATGATCTCATAGTTTTCCTATCGATAGTACATGGATGATGCTTTATTTTCTCTTTTATGAGATTGCTTGTGTTCATGAGATAGCATTTTTCAAGAATGGTATTAGTTGTTAAGACATTTTGATATCGAGGTTTCTTCGGCTAGTTGACTTGAGGTCTTTTTTTTTATTCTTAGCTTTCGTTATGTGTCTTTTTGTGTCCTTTTCCTTTTTTCTTTTCCCTCTATCTTTTCTTGCCTTTTCTTTTTTGTCTTTTTTGTGTGCCCTTGCATATGTTTGAGTGAGTTAAGATCCTAAGATTAGGGGCTTGGTTCCTCAAAATTAGCAATATCTTATTCTCTTTGTGATTTTTCTTTGCATTCCTCATCTTCTTCATTCCTCTTTCTTCTACTAAGTTGTAGTGAGAATCTGCGTAATCTCATGTTCTCACTAAAGTGAGTGATAAATATAGCATCCTAAAATTGAACCCTTTGCAATTTTGACCAAATTTGGGGCCCCCGCCTTAGTGTTCCCATCCCTACGCTTGATCTGGACCTATTTATGCCTCTACCATGCAAAACTAGTCTTTATATCATATTTCACCTTGAATAGAACCTTAACCATAGGAAAAATATGGGGTAGGACTAGGGTGTGGTGCCTTGGTCCTCACTAGGACCATGAAACCACACCATGGTCCTTCTTAGGTGGGCCTTAATTTAAACCCTTTTCCCTATCTAAATTTGGGCGAGAATCCCCTCCTCATGTCGACCTATGTTAGAAATTTAATATGTATGACGATTGGCAAATATATAAGGAGGTCTTCCCCCCTCATTTGGATATAAGGCGAAAATACATTCATGAATGTGGAATTGGATTTCAATAAATCAAGCATTCGATTATTGAAATTTTCATCATGAAATATTTTTAGAGGTCTTCAAGGCTGCATATTCTTCATGTATCCATTGTGGAGAAACATTAGATGATTCATTTGCAAGCATGTGTGTGTGATTATGGATTTGTCATGCTCATGCCATTTTATACAACATATGTGATTACATTCAAGAAGAAAAGCATAATTATTAGTCATTGTAGATATAAGGTATACCCTTCCATCATTTTAGTTTAGTATTCATGATATTTCTTTCAAAATTGATTCCAAACAGGGGTTTGACTTAGGCAAACCCTTATTCCCAACCTATTTTCCCTTCTTTCTAAGGTACAGAGTTGTACTCTTCAAAATAAGCTTCATTCACAAAGAAGAATCAACTATTTTCAGTGCATCAAACGTTCGAAGGACAGTGATGCCACATCATGGTACTAACTTTTTAGATGCACATGAAAATCTTGCATATGTAGCTCATTGTTTTCTCAGTTTTATCTTCATTTTTGTACACTTTACCTATTTTAGCATTTCAAGTTACAAAAGAGGAAACCCAAATAAATCCAATCCATTTAGTATTAAATCCTTATCTGATTTGTGACTGAGTTTAGTGAATTCTAACCCTCTTTTTAATGTAAAGGTCCTAAAGTCATAAAATTAGTCATTTTCATTCTCCTTTAGGTGGAAACCCTAATTTTTCCCCTTTACAAAAATAAATACAAAAAAAATAAAAGATGAACAATTGTATATAAATTTCATCATCTTTTATATAAATATACATAAGAGAAAAACCAAAGGGATATCCAAATCACTTAATAGTTATATGATTAATTTTTAAACAATATGGGAAAAAAGAGAACATTTCCTATAAATTTATGTTTCCTGTTTTACTTATTGTGGCATATCATTGCATGCAAGAAAAATGATTCCAATCCATCTTACTACACTTGGATTAAATCAATGCATGCAACATTCCATCCTTATTTCTTTTAAGTGATATACATATTATATTATCTCAAACTATGCATAAGCTTCAATCTCTCTCATGAATTATACTTGGTCGATTATATTTACTATGTATATCATTTTGCTTCTATGAAAAATTATTTAATGTTTTCACATATAAATAGATGAGACCGTGAAAAATGCAAGAATGTGACACAAACCAATAAAAGATTAAGCAATAACAAATTCTTCATTCAATGACAAGCACACTGCATTTGATGTATGTGTACTTCAGTTTTTATGATTAAGTGTTTTTTGGGAGATATTTTAATTTCAATTTTTAATAATAGTGATCATAAAAATTTCATGATAACATATTTATGAAGAATGAAAAAATAAATTAAAGTATGAGGAAAAATGAGATACAATAATATTATTGGAAGATCTTGTTTTATACTTTAATTTTATTTTAAAAATAAAAATTTGAACAATAAAATGAAACAAATTCAAGATAAATATAGTTTTTTGGTCCACAATATTAAATTGGAATGGATAAATATGTGTATTTTGTTATGCCTTCCAAAATACCCTAGAGAAAACTAAGAAAATAACTAGGGAATAGAGAATTATTTTTTTCTTAAAGATCCATAATAATACATGTAACTCACATAAATACTAACATACTAACATGATCTCCAATAAATACATCATCTAAGCATTATCTCAATGATACATACACTATCTAGGCATAAACATAATCCGCTCTAAACATAATCATGAGAACATAAGTATGCAAGTGGAAATAATCATCATCACATAGATTAACCTTTCCCTAGGGTATCTCAAAACCATCACTTGACATGACATTAAGAATATGAACAACATTATACAAATCAATCACATTCTCCCTAATAATCATTTCATTTTAAGTGTCATAAAGAGCATCCATTTTGCTTTCCAATACACATACACAAAAGCAACCCAATTTACTTCTAAGATATTGGTTAATTTAAGTGCACTGAATCCAAATGTTCCAATCACTTATTCCCAACCAATGGATAACCATTTCAATTTCCATAAGAAAACATTTCTAAAGCCTAATCTTTCCTCATACTCTATACCAGTATTCTCATTTTAAAATATAAAGTACACATTTTACTAATCTAGACAACATCTTTCATTTAACCATAAATATCATCCTCTAATTATATGAATAATGAACATCTAGGATACATCATATGTCTAACAAGAGTGCAACGATATCTCTTACTACAATAGTCATAGCCTATAGCTACTATATCAATATCCAAATTACAAATATACATGACCATCGGCTTAGAGAGTCCAAGAAAGCTAAAGAGAAAAGAATCCACATCCACACACTCGAACATCCAATGAAGAGAAGAACATACCAATGGAAGAAGGAATCAAATGACTTGAACATGTGGAAACATAATGAACCACCCTCATGCTCCAAAGAATGACACAAGATCCCACACACACTCTAGATCTAAGCTAACACCTAACAACCAAAGGACATAACCATGACAACTGCAATAGAAAAGAAACCCCATGAACATTATAAGATCTAGAGGCTTCATCAAAATTATAAGATTTCCAGAGGCTTCACAACAAAGCAAGGTATAAGGAACTAAGACCTATATGTAGGGAAGAGTGTAATTTCATTCTATGACCACATAATAACAAAGGGAGATCCTGGGATCGCTGTCCTGACACCCGTGATAATCATGTAGAACCATCTCAACCTTTGAGAAAATCAAGGAAGTTTAGTTTGCCTAGATCACAAAGGCCTTCCCAAAGCTCATCCCGAGTCTATACTAGCACTCTAGGGCCATGAGCTGGGGCACCACAAATCCATTTCTTATTTTATTAATGTGAATCACTACTATCCATTCCACTTAGGACTAATTTATTTAGCTATCATTTGATTACATAAACAAAATCCCAATGAGATTTCCTAGCGATCTAAACCCTGGCACTTATTTCTAGGAGCTCTTGGGGGTCTATTCCTTAACACTGACACTCACTTGGAATCCCACTCCTCCTATCATTCTCATATACCTTAGGGTAATAACAATTACATAGACATAAATAAGGGCTCTCAAATAAACATAATGCAACTAGCCAAGGTTCTCTATATCAAATGATAATAAAAATAAATGTTGTAGACATATAAATCTGACCACTTTCCTAAATAAATATTTAATATTTATTTTAACCCCATTCCTCCTATTAATTAAATTTTATTTAATTAATTTCTTCATTTTCATCTATTTGATTAAATAATTTACTTAATTTATTTAATTAAATGCACCTAAACCTTTTCTATCCTTTAATTAAATAAATCACTTTATTTCATTAATTCCCTTTTCTCCCATTCTAATTAAATTTACATTTAATTAAATTGATCCTTGCAAATAATTAAATATAATTTATTTATTAAAATCCCCCACTTGTATTTATGCAAGTTGCATTTATTTTGGTTGAAATAAAGTAATTTAATTTTAACTAAAATCCTTTTCCTCCACCCACTTGCATTTTCCTACGCCTCCCACTTGCCTCCTAAATTTCTTCTAGAACCCATCTAATCTTAATCAATTAGCCTTAATCCCTCTTATCCTATCATTAACCTAAGTTTGAGGAGGTCACTTGTCAAATTTGGAAGAAAGTCTTCTAAATGCATTAAAAGATTTATCCATTCAACAAGCTAATTTGTTGAGTTCCCCAAATTTGGAAGGACACTTACAAATTTGTCCCCAAAGTCTTCCTAACCATTAATGGTTAAATCAACCTTCCCACATGGTTGGACACTTTCTCTCTATCTTAACCTTCATCTAAATCAAGGGTCTCATCAAGTACATATGGCTTTGACCCTAGTTATCCTACTAACCCTTGCACAAGAGTTTACCCCATGGGTAAAAGCTTTATCCATTGGATAACCCTAACCTAACCTTAACCTTACCTCCTAAAGTAACCTTCATGTCTTCTCAGGAATTTAATGCTTGCATCTCCTGTCAAGAAACCTCTTGTTGAAAATTGTCACAATCTCATTGGTGAGAATTGTACACATAGATTGATTAACTTTAAATCGTAGCCCTTGTTAAGATTATTCAATCTTGACCATTCATTGCCCTATTTCTCCTATAAATAGAGCTCTCATTCTTCATTTTTCAAAAAAGAACATCCAAGCTTTAATGCATCTACATTATAGCATAATTTACTAAGCATTTTAGCCTCTCTTTGTTAGAATATCATCATAGCATTTAGAAGAATTTTTATATCATAGAATACTCATGCTAGGATAGTATATCATGTTAGGATAATTTGTCAATCTTTTATCATATCACTATCTTCATGTTAAGCTTAATCATCATAGTTTTAACATCATATAGATCTTAGAATGCATTCATGCATGTAGATCAAATATCACTCGTTCTTGGAGTTGTTATTCCTAAGTCATTTGCTCAATGATATGAGAGAAAAATATTGGCTTTAGGAATCCTATGAGATAGAGAACAATGGGACACCCCTTGGGAAGTTGAACTAGTTTAATTAGTTCATATACTTTCACCAAGAGTCGCATTGGTGTGTGGGTGTTTTGGATTCGATTTATTCATTTTTGTCACTACATTTTCCCGCATACAAATGCATATCAAATGCCAAATAATTTGTCCTCTCAAAGGAAAACATGAAAATCATAATATCCAATAACATCATATATTTAACATGATCCCAATAATCAACATCAAGGAACATCCATCTTTCTTAAAAGTTATAAACAACATAAATATCCATTTATGATCATTAAAATAAATCCTAGGTCAACACAAGAATTTAGGACTTAAAAAATAGCCTCTAGATTGGAAAAAATCAAACCAAATGAAAAAACAACATAGAAAAGCCAAATATAGTAGATCAACGCATTCACAAAATGATTCAGCACATGTACCTAGAACTTTAGTGCATGTACTTAGAAGAACAACACATATACTCATAGCATCAATGCATGTACTCAGAAGAATAATGCATATAGTTAGAAGTACAACATATATACTCAAAACAACAATGCATATACTAAAAAAAAAGTGCATATACTCATAAGAACAATGCACATACTTGGAACAACAATGCATATACTCAAAACAACAATGCATATACTAAAAAAAAATGCATATATACTCATAACAACAACACATATAATTATAACAACATTGCATATACTCATAACAACAATGCATATACTCAGAACTACATTCCATATACTCAGAGAAATAGCGCATATATTCAAAACAACAATGCATATATACTCAAAACAATAGCACATATACTCTGAACACATACACTCAAAACAACAACACATATACTCAGAACAACATTGCATATACTCAAAAGAAAAATGAATGTAATCAAAACAATAGTGCATATACTCATAACAATAATGCATATACTCAAAAGAATAGTGCATATACTCAGAACAATGACACATATACTCATAACAATAGCATATATACTTAGAACAACAATGCATATACTTAGAACAACAACATAAATACTTAGAACAACAACACATATAGTTAGAACAATAAAACATCTACACTCAGAACAACAACACATATACTTAGAATAACCAGGCATAAACCATAAATCAACCATAATATATTACTCGACAATCATTTTCCCATAACACAGTGAATACAATCTTTTCAAATTACCAATCTGGAAAAATAGGAGTGATGGACAAACAAAAGTTGCTGAAGAGATTCGCGACCTCAATCCAACCAAAGCAACAAAATTCCAATCAAATCTTCAACCAAGCCAAGCTCCAACACCAAATCAATCACATAAATTGTTCATCAAAACAATAGAATTCAAAAAAATCTCTAGCCAAGCAACCTCCCGTAAAACTCAAATCTCCCAATAAATAAAAATCAAGCAAAAACTATACAACCTTCTCAGCCAACATTCATAAAGATAATCATAAAAGGGTGAAAATTGTAGCTTCAAAATTGATATCTCATGATGCTTCGTTTTGCGAGAATTTGCAGGGTCATAGATAAATTTGCCAAAATTTGTCAAATTATATTGAGTTATTTTAACTCAAGGTCTTGCTTTATACTTGCAATGCATCTCAAGAGTCATTGGCCACAATGCTAGGGAATGTGTTTAGTATACATAATATATCATGTTGTTGAAAAATAATGTCTTAAAGAGGAAAAAATTATTTTGAATAAAGCAAATGATACCATTGAAACAATAACTGCACATTTTCATTTGTGTTATCTTAGAAACAATTAAATAAAATGATTATTTGGAGATTTTGGTAGAAGAGTAAATTGATGAAAACATAAGAAATGATTAAAATTTGTAAATTATTTATATCGAATTTTTCTAGAGAAATAACTCTTTAAATTCAACTTTTTAAAATCAAATTTGATACATATATTTGTTATAATAAGAATTTTGAAAGATTATACCTTATCAATGGAAAGTTTTTTTTAATTTTTTTAAAAACAATTGATGTCATACTATTGAAAAGATATTTTTAATAGATAATTGTCACTAAAAAAATATTTGACAGGTAAAATTGTTTAAAATTAAGGTGTCTCTACTTTTCTAACTTCTTGATGCCTGGTGTGCCATATGTTAGATATTTTGCATTTTAAATGAAGTTAAGCAGTAGCTTGGGGAAATATGGGATTTCATACAAACTTGATGTGTTAGATTGCAATGATAAAAATATTAAAGTAGTTTTAAATATAATTAAATTATATGAGAAAACATATTCATCTTATTTTTATTCATACCATTTCATTTTTAAATAAAATATAAATACTAAATTTAAATATATATATTTTAAAATTATTTCTTCTTAATATCAAATATATTAAATTTAACAAATTAATAAACTAAAAACTACTAAAAAATTATTATTATAATTAATTCAATTATATATGTCGCCCAACCACATTCAAGTCCAATACTGGTCATGACAATTATATTGTAAGAGATCTTTTGGATTTTCAAAGTGTGTTCTCATTGTGGTATTCAACAAAGTTTCCACCTCTTAATGTCTTTGTATATGTGGATTTGTGATTCCTAATGTCTTATTATAATATCTTCTATTATCTTATTATAATATTTTTTATTAAGAAATTTTTAAGTAGGATACAATAGAGTGGAAGATTTCTATTTGTGTTAAATTATTGGATCTCAAAAGTGGTGCGGGAATCTTACAAGAACAAATAGATGCTTAGGGAAATGAATGCCACATTTCTTACCCTCATTCCAAAAAAGGAAGGATCTAATTCTCTTCAATTCCTTTGTCCCAATCCTTTATAATGAAGTTAATTGTGGAAAGACTCAAACCATGGCTAGATAAATTGACTTCTAAAGAAGAGGGTGGATTTGTTGTTTGAAGACAAATTTTAGATGGGATTATCATAGCTTTAGAAGTTATTCATTGTATGGATGCTCCTAAGGAAATGGCTATTTTCATTAAGTTGGATATAGCTAAAGTATATAGTAGAGTAAAATGGAGTTTCCTTCACAAATTTTTGCCAACCTTTGGTTTTAGAATTGATTCGATCAACTCAATGATGAGTTGTATCACTTCCTATTCCTTTACAATTCTCATCAATGGTGAACCCATAGATTTATTTACTGCATCCAAAGGCCTCCTTCAAGATAATCCCCTTTCCTTGTATCTATTCCTTTTAATGGTTGAGGATTTGGTGAGATTCATCAAATCTCATGTTGGGAAAGGGTTGATTTACGAAAGGAGGTGGGTTTGTGGCCTCCCTCCTTGTTCTCACCAAGTCAATTTGTTGATGATGTTGCATTGATAGGTACTACTAGAATTAATGAGATGACCAACTTCAAAAGAGCTTTAGATATCTTTTTGAAAGCTTTAGGGAAAATTATTAATGAGGAGAAATTTGTTATCTTCTTCTTTAATACCCCTGCTATCATTTAGGCTAGGATTATCAAGATATTGAGGTTCCAAATTGGATCTCTTCCTATAATTTACCTCGAAATTCCTCTCTTAGATCACCATTTAATTGGGATATTTTGGTACGATGTTTTGGATAAGCTCTGCTAGAGGTTAGTCATTGGACTAACCATTGGCTATCGACTACTGGAAAAGTGACATGTCTAAAGGTGATGGTTCAATGTCTTCCTCTTTATAGAATTTTTATTTAGACAACTCCATTTAGCTTCATTAAGGATTTTGAGGTACTCACTAGGAAATTCTTGTTCATAGGTAACTTGCTCTCCTCAAAATTGGGTCTAGTGAAGTGGGTTTCTGTTTGTAGACCTATGTAGGATGGCAACCTTAGATTATGTCTTGAAAGTATGAATGGTCAAGCTCTAGCTACTAACATATTTTAGAGATGGTGCATCAATTAGGATAAGTCTTGGGCTAAGATTCTCAATGTTAATTACCTTAGGGGAGTGGATGGTAAGGTTGTTCAGAGGTACACTCTTGTAGGTAAGGGTTCTATAATTTGGAATATTCTCAAGTGGGGAGCTCAATTAGTTAATTTTTTTTTTTTTGGATTTGTAAAAAAGGTTTTGAAGCTCTATTCTAGAAGGATTCTTGGGATGGATTTGCTGGAATCGGGGATCACTGAGAGGGGGGGTGAATCAGTGATCCATCGGTATTAAAATCTTTTGTTGTATTCTTAAATAACTAGAAATATAGACATGAAAATAAAGTGAATAAACACAAAGAAATCAACCATAAAATCATGACACCAAGATTTTTATGTGGAAACACAAATGGGAAAACCACAGTGGGATTTGAACCCACAATATTATTCCATTATGGCTAGTAACAAAACAATATTATAAAATAGGAATGCAGAGGCATTTAGGCACACTGCCTAGAGCTCACTACTCAATTACAATAATTATGAAGGCTACAACCTTCATGGAAGGCTCACTTCCTTACAAATTAATTATAGTGAAGAAATACAATGAATGAACTCTGAAAATTGCATCTAACAATGCAAAAAAGAGTTCCGGTTAATTGCCAAATCTATGACTAGATCGCCTATGTTGTTCTTCTTTATTTTGCCCTATCCATGGTCTTAGTCAGCTATTGGATCAATAAAACACACATGAAACTAAGTTACAAAGGATTCTTGATCACCAATGACTCACATACAATCGCATTGTTTACCATGTCGGCATGCTAGTTTAATGTGTAGTCTCAAGTTAGCTTGATCGGATCCCAAAGGATAAATGCAGATCACCAAAAAAATAATAAAATGATGTGCCTATGTCATCCCAATCATCCCAAACATGATACAATGCACCACAATCACTGAAATGCTTCCAGATGAAAAATGCTATGTTCATCCTGAAATACTAGTGAACATCCATTTCTGATTAAGAAGAATTACAACCAATGGATCGAATCTCCATGAAGAGTTACAATTAATGACAACCCTATATCATTAATCAGCCACCAAAAGCCACTAGAAACCACTGGATGAGTGTCAATTACCAAAAATCTCCCCCTTTGGCATTGATGGCAACACTCATGAAAAATGGATAAATGTCGAGCACTGTACATCAGATCAAAAGAATTTCTAGGGCTACCCCTTAGACAAACAATTTTGAAATTTATAATTACACTCTTCTATATATTTTTCACCTTGTCTTTCTGCCTTTGACAATAATTCCAAAGATGGGGTGTTGTCCAAAACTTATATACAAAGATTTTCACGAGAAACTTTACAAATACTTGAAGATATCAACATAAGTCTTGAAAAATCCTAGATGAGTATCCCACCCAATCTTCAAGTTATCCAAAAATTTATTGAATTCATTAAATACAGTAGCATAAATTTATAATTCCTTAAGATTGGATGGAATAGACTGGGCCATTTCCTTCATACAATCTACCTTATTATTCAACATGGTGTCGAACTAGGGGGCAATTAGCTTCTGGAGTTCACCAACGTTTCTCAAAATTTTGTCCTTGTTCACTTGGAGGCTTGAGATTTGATCATTTAGAGATATAATATGCCTTTCATCACTACTGGTTAGAGCCATATTGGGATCAAAGGACTATGAAATACTAGCAGGCTTGCCCTGGAAAACATCTATCTACTTGTCTATATCAACAGTTAACTTAGGAAAAATTACACAAGAATTGTACAATTCACCACCTTTTGACAATGCATTAGAAATGATCTGCAATCTCTTATTTTGTCTCACTCTATCATCCTCAATCATCTTCTGGAATTTTTGCATCCTAACATCCTTAAATATATCCAAATTTTTTTGAGTAGTGCACTTCTGTAAAGAATCAAAATTTGTATTTACACTATTAATCAATTACAACAATTTACTGAAGCGACTATTATTAGAATCTAATTGTACATTAAGATCCACCTTCTGCAAAACATCAATTGACATCAAAATGAGCTTTTCTTCTTCAGACCCAAACTTCACTAGATCCTGGCTATTCTGGGCTTGAACATCTGCTATGAGCATGATATTCTCTATAGAAAACATCTGTCCAGGGTTCAGTGGACCATCTAGATTTATAGGGATCTGAGGTGGGGTTCCTATAACTGGAGGAGTGATGATTTATACTCATTTTCCTTTGTCAGAATCTGCAACCATTCATAATTGATTGCAGATCACCAAAGAGGGGGGTTCTTAGAATTTGCTTGAAAAGTCCCCCCTATGGCATAAAACCCTAGTTACAAGATGAATATCTTGCACCGGATTCGGGTACAAACCCATTTTCTTCTTTGGATTCATCTTTTCTAACCCACATCTTCTCATGCTTGTCTTTGATCTCTTCTACTTTTGCCTTTCCCTTTTCATATGATTTGCTTTTATCTACCATAGCATTGTTTTTGCTTCTGTAGTACTTTGCAATGTGACCAGTTTTATTGCATGCTCAAAAAATAATATTTTTTTGCATAGGCCTGAAGTTCATCTAATTTGGTCTCATTCTACACTAGTTAGAGATATGTCCAAACATCCCACATGCGTAGCATGTCTTTTTTTGTAAGTTATTCATTACTGCTCTACACATATTTGACTTGTGACCAAAATTATTGCATATGAAACACTGACTAATAAACGTAGGAACATTATTTATGTACTTGTTCATTCCATTATTCATCCTACTTCTGTATTGATTCGCCATATCAATGAATTTATTGGAAGTAAATCATCTACCATTGAAATTAAGAGCATTAGGTTGTCTTACTAGAGGATTCTTTCTCTTCTTCTGATAAGGTTTTGCATTGCCTTGTCCAGATCCAAAGGTTTCACCTTTCTCAAATCCAAGTCCTCGCATGTCCTTTCTTTTCAACATCTCATCAAGACTTGCTAAGCTAGATTTGAATTTGTCTTTGTAGTCATTATTAGTAGCAAGTTCATCTCATAAGGTAGCAATTTGTCTTTCAAGTTCTTGACCATTATTCCTTGACAGTGTCAACTCAAGCTTCAACTGATCATTCTCATAGGTACTCCTAAAGAATTAATCAAATCTTTCCTTCAATGATTGTGCCAGATTCTCTTCATTCTTCTTTCAGTCCTCAATCTCCTTAGTCATCCTCATCACAATGGATTGCATCTCATTCTTCAAGAAAAAAATCTCTCTCTCAAGCTTATCACATTCATAAGCTTTACCCTGATTTTCCATGATCTGATCTTCTTTCTCCTTCAACTTATCCATCATTTCTTTCCTCTTGTGTCTTGAAGTGCTCACTTGATACTTCAATTTATTCATGAAATCATCTTTAGCATTCAGGTTTTTCTTGAAGGTACAGATCTTATTTCTAGCTACATCAAGATCCTTAAGTACCACATTGAGTTGTAGATCTGAAAACCAAAATCCATTGAATCAATCACCCAGACCCTCCTCAAGTGGTTAAGCTTCCTTAGAGGACATTGCTCTGATACCAATTATTGGAAATAGGGATCACTGGGTGTGAACCAGTGATCCATCGATATTCAAATCTTCTGCTATATTCTTAAACAACCAAAAATATAAACATGAAATTGAAGTGAATAAACACAAAGACCAAGATGTTACATGGAGACCCAAATGGGAAAACTACGATGGGATTTGAACCCACAATATTATTCCACTATGGCTAGTAGCAAAACAATATTACAAAAAGGGAATGCATAGACATTTAGGCACATTGCCTAGAGCTCATTGCTTAATTACAATAACTCAGAAGGCTACAACTTTCAGGGAAGGTCCACTATCTTACAAATTAATTACAATGAAGAAATACAATAAATGAAATCTAAAAATAGAATGTAAGAATGGAAAAATGAGTTTTGGTTAAGTGCTTTTGCTCTATTTTGCCCTGTTTACAGTCTCAAGTAGCTACTAGATTAAGAATGCACATGTGGAATTGTTCTACAAATGATTCTTGATCACCACTCACTCGCATACAATCACATCATTCCACCAAAAACATCATCCACACCAAGCTCATATATTGACAATCACAAAATAGATCATTTACTATGTTGGCTTGCTAGTATAACATGTAGTCTCATGTTGGCTTGAGCAGATCCCAAAGGATAAATAAAGATCATCAAAAAAATAATAAAATAATTTGTCTATGTTGGCCCAATCACCCCAAACATGATTTAATACACCACAATCACCGAAAATCTTCTCGAGCAAAAATTCTTTGTTCATCCTGAAATAGCAGTTAACAAGCTACTGATTAACATCCACTTATGGATAAGAAGAATTACAACCACTGGATCAAATCTCCATGAAGAGTTTCCATCAATGACAACTTTAGATCATTAATTAGCCATAATAAACTATGAGAAACCACTGCATGAGTGTTAATTTCCAACATGATTCCCTCCCATTCTCTCTCAATATCCACATTTGCACCCTCTTTGAGATAATGTTCTTGAAGTTGGGTGATATAGAGTTGAGGACTTTAAGGTAATTATTAACTTGAGGTAGGGTGAGCTAGTTAGATGGAAAGAGTCACACCACCTACAAGGTATTCATGACGCAAAAAAATATATTACATAAGAAGTAAAACAAATCGCAAATATAATATCTATACAATGAACTAAACAAATATCACTACTTACCTTATGTATTTTCCAAGATCATATATGACTTGCTTGACATTATTGTCAAAGTCATCTGGGAGAGATAGAGGTAGAACGTACTGCAACAATTATAAAATTATCTTTTCATTTTTTTGTAACATAATGAAAAGTACACGTACGCTCAGTACTTAAATACATACTAAAAACACAAGAACATGAATTACCTTAATGAAGGTATGCCAATCATGTGTTTTCATCCCTAGCCCAAATTCACTTTTCTTTGATATGAGATTGTTTATGTTCGTAGCAAATCCTGTGGGAAATCATATTTTTTGTATGACTTCTTTTATAGCATTGCTTTGCTAGTCCGTTAATAACCAAGGAAGCTCACTTATATTAATCTGGTCTCCATGACTATTTGATTGAATGACATTTATCATTGCATGATTGGAATCCTGAATGTCACTACATATTTTTACAATTTTTTCTTTGTCACGCCTTCCATACAATATTTTCCATAATGTCTCTGTTATATTCTTTCCAATATGCATACTATCAAACAAATGAACAACTTGTAACTTCTTGTAGTAGGGAAACCTACTAAATTGTTGGAGATAACTTTTTATTCCCTTAGGAAGGTGGCCATTTATGCCTTCATGACCATCATGATCATCAATCACATCATCAGTAAACAAACAAAATAGAAAAGATGTTTTATGACAAACCAATAGATGGAATGGCATTACCTTGACGATTAATTCTATTATATTCCAACTTCCACAGGTGAGGTGTCATTCTTCATGGCTTTGATGTATTCTCTTCTTTCCCATTGAAAAGATGTTTTTCAGTATTTCAATACTTATGATTTTTCTGGAGAAAGTGCCTATACTCATCAAACACTTGCTTTCCTAAACTTTTTGAATGACGAGATTTCATCTTTGGACCACAAACAGGACATGCAAATTTTCCCTTTGTTTGAAGACCTACAAGATAATGTATAATTGGATTAAATATGATAATTTTTTGAATTATAATGTTCATGCACAACTTAAACACTATAACATACCACAAAAATGTGTTAGCCCCGGGGCATCGTGTATTATCCATAGAAGCATCGCATGGAATTGAAATTGTCTTTGTCCTATTGGCCTAGAGACATCATACATAGTGACACCATTCCATAACTCGAGCAACTCGTCGATAAGAGGCTCAATATATACATTCATATCTTTAACTTGGTACTTACCTAATCGAATGAACAAAAACATTACATAATTATTATGACCATTTTACTGCAATATTTATAATTAAATTTAGACGACTATATTTAAATGATAAAATACCTGGAACAATCATTGCCAACATTATGTGCTCCCTCTTTATTGACATCCATGGAGGAATGTTATTATTGATAACAAAAACAGGCCACACTAAGTAAACAGATCTCATCTCTCTAAATGGATTGACACCATTCGCTGCCAATGAAAGCCTGAGATTACAAGGTTCTTCTTTAAAGTGTGGCCACTTTTCCTCTATGTCCATAAATGCTGAACCATCCACGAGAATTTGAATAATGTCATCTCAACTTCTATTGTGTGCATGGTAATCCATAAATTGTGCCAAGTTAGTGCACTTGAATAATCGTTGCATACGTGGAATAATGGGAATATAGAGAAGAACCTTGCGAGGAACCCATTTTGTTATTTTATCTATTCGATATCTACTGATATGACATTCAGGGCATTCAGTTTGAAATTCATGTTGTTTGTGATATATAATATGATCATTGGGACAAGCATCTATTGCTTGATACTCCATTCCAATATCTTTCATAACGGTAGATAATTCTCGGTATGAGCAAGGTAGAATATTTGATGGTGGTAACAAAAACTCACCTATCAATCTACAACAACAAAATATAATTTGTTATAATAAAGAACATTAATGGTACAACATGATTCACAATTTATTATGACATATATGACATACCTTAACATACGCGACGTTGTTATGTTGGATAAACCATTCATAACCTTCAAGTTCACCAACAACAATATAGCGGAGAGAAGAGTTTCCTGCGAGCCTTCATAAAGGGCCTCAGATGCCTTCTCAAGTAGAGGGACATCATGAACAACATCAAGGTCATCTTCATAATCATGATCAGCTACGCGAGTACTAAATGAGTCATGGATCAATATATTTGTACCATCATCTTCAATTGTTTTTTCTGGCTCATGATCGTCATCTTCCATGGGATCATTATCTTCAGCTTTGATATTCACACCTCCATGTTCGTCCACTTCAAAAATCATATTCTTAGGGTTGTGTTGATCCATACCATGTGCTCCGGGGTGCTCGACCCATATAAAATTGATATACATAAATAAACCATGAACATGATCTCATCATCATGTGATTTATTATGTAGATAAATTGTCAAAACGATATAATGAAAAACTTACAAATGGATGATAATCATGTCCACCTTCAATGTGACCATGCAGCCTACAATGTTTCTTTGCTATTTTGATTAGAAGTCTTCTAGTCTTTAATCCCTTACAAATTTTGCACAGACAATAACATTTTCCATCACCTTTTCTTTTCAAGTTAGACCACTATCTAGCAATTGTCTCCTTATTTTGTTGTTCGTTGATATTGTCTGACATGGTCTTTCTTCATAGGCAAGAAAATAGAAATTATTGTTTGACATGGTCTTTCCCTTAGGAGCTGGTAGATCGTGCTTCCATACTTTAATTCTATTTTCTCAAAGGACAATCCTAAAAATCCATGCATTAAAAACAACTTTTTACACCTTTGTTGGTTGTGGTGGCGTCACAGAGAGTTTACATCAATAAATGAAGAACATGCCAATGCTTTTAATGTAGCAGTAGATGTCTATCTCTTATTCAATATCTCTAGTGAAACCCCCATGATCTTTTGTTGGAGTAGAATTTGTTATATTCTAGAAAGGGTCTTGTCCTTTATTGATGGGATATTCATCTACCTCAAGAAATAATTGTTCTTATCTCCAACAAGAAGTGGAACTAAACGAAGATCTAGCACCATGAAATTAATCCTCAAAAGGATTACTATAGTTAGTTTTGGTAGATAATGATCTAGGTAAAATACTAATGTAGCTTTGCAAAACATTATGTACTAGCTTAGCATACTCTAACAACTTTGGTGCGACATGCTACATCCAATTAAGTCTCCATTGGTATCTCTATTGTGTTTATGGATTGGGATTCAATGTACTCTTTTTATACACAGATTTTACTTTCAACTGAGGAGGTTTGTATGTACTTGTCTTTCGATTGTATCCCTATTTCAAGAATTTCTTCTATCAATAAATCATTTGTTGTAAGTTGTACAAGTGGAAGCTTGAACATGCCTTCCATGCTAGCCTTGTTGATACGTTCAACACCATCTTGTGTAAAAAATCTTTAGGACTCCATTTTTCCAAATTGAAGAGTGAGTAGTAGGGACAATCTAGGACACTTACAGAGGTTTTGTAAGAGAGATAAATAGACCTAAATATTATGGCTTAATAATGATCAATAGGTAAATAGATAAGAAACTCTCAATATCAAAATGACTTTCTCAATAGTCTTTACTAGAAATGGATAGATCTGCTAATAATGGCTTTATGACTATATGTCAACTTTAGACTCAATCGAAGAAGAGCTATAACTAATATGCGATATATAGATTTATGATCTCTATAATATAGCAATCCAATAATTATGTTTCCACGCATCTATACCACAACACAAACATTATGCTAGTGTTCAGCCATAGCAATTGATATCCTAATTATAGAATGTGAAATATGCACATAACTATGAATAAAGATTAAGAAAAATAAAGAAAGATGCTTATTGCAAACATAAATGACTAATGGACAAGAATTGAATTCATTGCAGATAGTTTTGAATATCAAATTCACTTATTTGTGTGTATTTAGTAACTCATGTACTTGTGGCCAACCATTTATCTCTTTCATAAATTAAACACTTATTAATAACATTAAATGCCTGAGTAATTATGTTTTAGTAGAAATTAAAAATAAAATATTTTATTTCAGGATAGCTCACACTATTCCCTATCATATTTTAGACTCTCAGTTTTGTTAGTAGTGGTTTGATGTCTTTGGAGCTAATCATTGCATTTCTTTAGTTACATTTGCCAGCCTACTCCCAGCCTGTGCCAAAATGGGAGCTTTGGAACAGGGTATGGACATCCATCAAAGCATAAAAGATAGAGGAATTTTGTCAGATGTAGTTGCAACTACATGAAATTGATTTTTTGAGAATGCTTTAAAAACTTTCAAGCAAATGCAATCGACAGGTGTAAAGCCAAATTCCATGACCATTGCTACTATCCTCCCTTCCTGTGCCAAAATGGGAGATTTGGAACAGGGTATGGACATTCATCGAAGCATAAAAAAAAGAGAAATTTTGTCAGATGTAGTTGTAACTGCCTTGGTAGACATGTATGCAAAATGTGGAAGCATAGACAAGGCACATGAACTATTTGATAGAATGCCTAAAAGAAATGTTATCTCGTGGACTGCAACGATTGTTGGATATGCACAAAATCGATTTGTCGAAAAGGCTTTAGACACTTTCAAGAAAATGAAATTCCACAACCTTTGCCAGCATCCTCCATACCTGTGCAAAAATGGGAGCTTTGGAATAGGGTATGGACATCCATCAAAGCATAATGGATAGAGGAATTTTGTTAGGTGTTGTACTTGCAAATGCCCTGCTTGACATGAATGCAAAATGTGGAAACATGGACAAGGCTTGTGAATTGTTTGATATGATACCATAAAGAGATGTGATCTCATGTGAACAATCAACACATGCATATAAGGGAGGAAGGGATTACTAATACAAAATTGAACGCTCACTCCTCATTCATAGTTATATGGTTTTACGAGATTAAACTAGGACAATTAACCACCACATGTATATTTTTTGCAACATGAAATTAAAAACTAGGGCAATTTGAATCTACCTCCTGCGTGGGATTTCCTTCGATGCGGGTTTGATGTTCTTGGGGGTTGAAGTCACCACAGACGCCTATGCAGGATTGCAATTCACAAATGAATTCCCCACCTCTTTTTTAATTTTTGTAATGGCCGCTGTCATTGGAATTATGACGAACTCGAGCACTTTTTTGAAAAAAAGAAAATTCTCATTGCTAATGCCTTCTTCGTCGAAACCAAATGGGTAATTTCCGTTAGAATTACGATGAATGCATGCATTTTTTCAAAAAAAAATCAAATTTGGCCACAATATACCTTCTCCATCGGAAACCTTAGTTGAAAATCTAGTCCAAATGTATTAGTGTGGCAGAGGAGTGATATACTATGTAGTATCAATTTCCTCTTATATGTAGCTAAAATCAAGGAACCTAATGAGGGGGATTGGCATTGGGACTACCTGACCACTGAAGGGTTTCTAGATGAAGTTGAAAATGATGATGTGGATGTGATTGAGATTGTACGGGTGTTGCAGTTGGAGAGCAGAGAGGAATGGATTGAGGACGATAGATACAGTGTAGAGGAAATTATAGCAAGTGAAGCTCATGCTAACTATAGATAGGACTGGTTGCTCATCTTACAAGCCAAAAAAGTGAAACGGTACAAAATGAAGGAGGAATGTGAAGTGGCAAGGCAGGCTCAAAATGTCTCCTAGTCCTAAAGTATGGTGCAACTGCTTTGTTCTATTTTGAATTTTGTATTGTGGGTTACAGGTTGTTAAATTTTTTTGTTAAGTACTTTTGCCATATTTTATGTTTCTATTGGACATTCAATTGGAATATATTTTCAGCTACAAGCCAAATAATGATGTATCCTTATTTTTAATGTTATCTTAATATAATGGATTCTAGTCCTACCTAGCTAGTAACCTATCATGTCCAAGTTCTTTCATGATAATACGATTTCTAAAAAATATTTATGTCTGGTTTTATTCATTTTGGAAGTTGGTGAAGTTGTATTTGTATGAGATATAGGTAATGGATAGGGTTTCAAAATAAAACTTAAAATGATTCACTCTACAACTTTGTTACTGTAGATGATCAATTAGGCTTGTGAAATTGAAAGACATAGAGAAAGAAATGATTAATGTAATAAATGCAATGATAGCCCACGTAGAATACACTAAGCATAAAGTGTTACAATGGTAAATTCAAATTACAAACAATGTCTTTAATTTAATTTAATTTAATTTGTTTTGTCATAATTTATAAAAACCTTAATCACTATAGAGTTAGCTTCATCGAGCACTTCTGGATAACTCCACAACCACGCAAAGGTCTTGGCCATTGATCTTATAGAAGACAAATGCACATTATCACACTTAGGAGATGAACATGCTGGACCCACGTCCTATCCATGTTACGTGGCTTTCCACATGTCATTCATTTAGTGTTCAAGTTTATGTGGTCATTGTTGGTAGGACTCATGCGAGTAGACTTGTGGAGTTAGTTTTTGTGAGTAGCTTTGATTAATTACGCAACTGTGCAATGATTTGGGACACCAGATAAATAGGAGGTGACTGCTCGATATTATGGCTTACAAGGAGGATAGATTAGGCCAACCCTTTTTGATTTGTTCTTTGACCTCCAGCATATAGAATGTAGATAGGGGAGTTGTATAGAGTTAGTGATTTTGTGTTGAGATACAAAGACACCCTTTGTCCTTCATGCCAAATGTCAAGAAGAATTCACTATGAAGAGAAGTAATTTTTGAGTTGGCACAGGTGTTGCCATTAGTGAAAAAGGGAGAGTGTTGCAAATATGAGTTCTTATTGTCATGAATGCCAAACTTGTTGATTTAGATGTGTAACTTCCTAATATCCTTGTTCCAGATGTAGTTTGGAGGAGTGCAACAACATTGGGTTAGTATAGTGATCATGCAAATAATTGGTGATTGGTTGTAGTCACTTTAAATGACATATCAAGGTGTGTATTAGTTTCAAATATTTTTAGATATTCTCAAAGGTATGTTTTTGGTAGTGATTGTGTTTGATTGTTTCGGTAAACTGTCAATCAGTTAATTTTTGGACCACTTTGTGAAGAATATGTTTCATCAGTTCTTGTGATTAAAGTATGATGTTGATGGATGTAAATAAATGAAATATCTTAGTTTTTAGATTCTTAATCAATATAGATTTGGACTTAATACTGGTTTGAGTTTCACTTTATATAATAATAGTGTGATAGTGTACAAGAATGCATTCCATTCATTTGCCTTCAGTTGATTTATTAGCTTGGTTTGGTGATTTAGATTTCCTAATGCTAGGTGATAGTACGTTAAGTATTTTCAAGTGTTTGTGGTGGTTTGCATTGTAAGTTGACTAAGTTTTGTTGGTGCATGCACTAACTATTTTATCAATTTGGGCCAACCTATGATGTTTGGTCCATGTGATTGCATGCAAAATGATTGGTTATTTTGGAATGATTTGGAAGGTTCAACAACATGGTGTGATGTCTCACACCTTTCCTTTTTCCTTATTCGTTGCATTGATAATTGGTTTTGGGTTGACTGCTTGATTCCTACATGTTACATCTAATTAGGCCAACCTAATTGATGGTATTTTTGTTGCAAAAAATATAAAAGGAATGAAACAATTTTATAGATGAATGCATAAGTTTTGTGTGTTGTGCAAACTATATGTGAAGAGGTGGAAAGGTGCACAAGTATAGTAGAGTATTAATGAAAGGAGCTTCAAAGATTTTTTGAGTGCAAAATGTAATCAACATATTATTGGATGTGGTTGCATATAGTCTAATCATATTAATGTTTCTATTTCATATGTAGTGTATCTTGTCCTAAAGAAGTGGTATTTAGTGTCTGCAAGTCTTGAGGTCATGCACCTCTGTCTTGCAAGTCCATATCAAGGTCAATGAGCCTAAACATTGTAACCTATTTTCCACACTTAGGGATAGTTTATCACTGTGGTTTTTCCTTCATATGGTTTTCCGTGTAAAATCTTGGTGTTCATGTGTGATTACTTTGGTGTCTTTCAATTATTTATTTCTACACATGTTGTTAGTGGAATGAATGATAAATGAGTGGTTAAATTGGTTAAGTTCTAATATAAGTTGATTCACCCCCACTCTTTTCATTTGAAAGTGTTCAACAAGAAGGACAAAAGCTAAATAATAATGAAAATTTTGAATTGACAAATGTTACCTCAAGTTTGAATCCCTTGTCATGGAATCTCACACAAGGCATGATATTGATGAAGTGAAGTCTTGAAACATGTTAGTGCATTCTCTTATCATTGAAAAATATAATATACTTGACTATAATTGTTGTAACAAGTGCATATGATTGAATGCTATGCTCTTTGACTGTAGATTTATAATTAAATTTCTTAAATGAATGAAAGAAATTTTACTTTACCTTACTATAAAATATAGACCTTTGAAATGATAGAATTGTATTTATATGCAACTTAGACCTTTTAAAATTCAATTTTTGAAGAAGGCTCACAATGGAGGGTTAATTATCACTATTTGAAAAGCAAATTTTTTCTTTGAGAGTTGAGATCAATTTTCCTAGATAGGCATGTCGAATTCCCTATTCATAACAAAACGATTCAAGAAAAAGGTTTTGAATAGGTCAATAAATTACGTTCACAAAAATAGTCCAAAAAATATGCATGATTAGACATAAATTATGCACATCTGTCAAAGTGGGTCCAAACCGATTGGGAAACACAAGTTATGGCACTTTACAATAGCATATTCTTTGATTTTATTTATGACATGAAAATAATTAAAAGAACACCTCACACCCGTTCTTCAAAAAAAATTTCCTTATCATCTAAACTTTTTAGTCAATTCAAGATGAACCAAAAATAATTTTAAATTTTTTAAAAGTTAAATACATTAAAATTTCTTTTAAGAAAACTAAAATATAATGTATGAGAAGAAAATAATGAATTTGAATTGACTAGAAGTAAAACATTTAATCACTAGTTACAAATGTGGCTAGCCTTATAATTCCATTGTAGGAACCAATTATTGAATTTATACTACAAAATATTATTTATATCAAAAATTTTCTTAAAATAAGATATTTTAATATACTATAATAGAATATTTTTTATTTCTTATAAATTTCAATTTGATCTCTACTTTTCATTATATACAATTTACTATTATTAATTTAAAAATAATAAGAATTAAAATCTCTATGTTGATTACAAATAAACCAACTTTAATTGACTACAATTAAAATACTTAATCATAGTTACAAACTTCACCAACTTTATAATTCCATTGTAGGAACCAAAAATTCAATTTATACTACAAAATATTATTTATACCAAACTTTTTCTTAAAATAGAATATTTAATATACTATAATGGAATATTTATTATTTCTTATAAATTTGAATTTGATCTCTACTTTTAATTATATACATTTTACAATTATTATTTTCAATCGTATAAAAATTAAAATTTGTACATCAATTACAAATAAAATGTCAATATGCTCACTACCAATCATTTTCTCATATGGTCAATGCATCATAGTAGAAAGGGAGTTGCATAGAATATAACATAAGAAATATTGAAGAGATGAGTCATGTCCTAATTTTTAGATGGGTTAAATTTGACAAGTAAGATTTTCTTAATAGTTATGAGCTCAATATTTTTACAATTTAATTGAAGAATAAAAGTATTTCAATTTCATGATTTTTAAAAATGATATTTTTACAATAAAATATCATAACCATCACTTCATCATATATGACTATCAAACTCTATCTCATTATCACAATTTAAAGTATGTAAAGGACAAATCGATTAAGAATTTATTATAAAATTAGATAATTAAATAAATCTGAAAATAAATTCTAACAATAAGTATTTAATTAAGAAAAATCTATTGACATGTAAATTTCCAAATATTACTCTTATGTTTGCGTAAATTGATTTATACCCACCGAAAATAATTGTTTTTATCATTTCGCCGAGAGGCGATCTACAATGGGATCGAAGTTGTCCGTAAACATAAAATGTCTTTAAAAAAATTTGATGCCTATTTGGATGAGCTGAGTTGGCAGGTAGTGAAGAAAAGTCGTTGTCCCCATGAACTTAAAAACAATAAAAAATTCATCCTCAGTCTCCCAGAATAGAAAATGCAACGATGCATGGCTGGAATCTGTCAGAGTGGTCTTTGCAGTAACAGAAGGAGATTGAGGGCCATAAATACACCACTTCGGGTTTTTTAAAAATATATTGAAGAGAAGGTTGTTGTTGGGCGATTCAGATTTGCAGCAGATATCAGTTTTATCGTGAGAAGTTGAGGGTTTGTAAGGACATATGAGAGTCTGGACCGGGCTTGAGTGCGGGTGAGAGTTGCAGAGATGAATGTTAATCTCTTTATTTTCTATATCGTCTTTGCAATAATAATTTTTTTTATCTTTTGGGAAATGTATTTCTTTGCAGGTGAAATTTAAAAAGAGGTTGTCAAGGAAAGGAGCTAAATCCTTTCCATGCTCAGCACATGGATGAATCAGTGAACTTAGGTACTCATAATACATTATTTTCTCTCGACTGTCCAGCCATGCCAGGATACGTATTTCACAAAGATTAAGTACACAACTCATGATTTCCATACTATTCTTATTAATTTAGTCTTCCTGTATGATGCCTCTCCCAGCCAGAATATCGCATGGAGAGTGGATGGGGATGAATTTAGTAACATTTCATTTTATTATTATTATTATTTTGTTTATATGACCCATGCATTAGATGACTCTATCCATAAACCGATAGCCCTTAGTCGATGGGTATTGATCCTATAATTATATTGATTGTAAATTGTTACTATGGTGAAATCCAAAAAATTGGTAATTGCTCATATGTTGATCTACGCTAGATATATGATCTACGCTAGATATTGAGAAAGGGATGACAAGGTAATTTTATGAATGATAATTCATATATTTTTATCAAAGCGACTCAGATGAGTAAAATCCTGCTAATAAATTCTAGTGTATACATTCTCTAATCATGTGGTTGTGAGGAGAGAATAGGTTGAAGAGCAAGCTTCAATACCTTACTATGGGACCACGTGCAACAGAGTCACGTGTTATTTTCTTCACCTTTAAATGATAATTAGCCTATATGTTAGAGGGATAATATGTACCAAAAGTTTATATTACATATTTCCTGCATCTTCTAGCAACACTAGCATATTAAATGAATAAGGCAGCATGTGTTATATCCTTCCATGCAAACCATTTTGGCATGAGTATCTTCTCTGATATTGTCATCAAATTGTTAGAAGTATAATTAATGTGAGAGGTATAATTATAGTCTAGCAAATGATTCTCTTATTTATTACTATATATATTTCCATACATTAAATTTAAAAGTGGTAATTAATTTAATGTAAAAAAGTCCAATATCAATTTATGTCTTTGTATGTAACTTTTGAAGGATGGTGTCAGACATAGCTGGAATAACATCCAATTTTGCTGGTACATGAGGAGACTGTTTCATATTTAAGTTACTAAATTTGAGAGTTTATATTTATATAGTGAATTATTTTTTTATTATTTCTTTAAAGTTTGTGTATATATTTTTTTTCATCTGAAAAGTTATACAAACAAATTAGTTTAAGTTTCATTCAGTTTTATTATTTTATTATTTTATGTAATGTTCTTTAGTGTGATGCAAGTTTCACTGTGAAAGTATTGAAAGAGATTTTCTGTGTAATTTGTTTTTTTTATTACAAAAAAATTGTTTCTTTTATGATAGAATGCAAGTTGTGATGAAAAATTAATTTACATTTTGAAATTCTATTAAATCCTAATTGCGAAGTCTATTCCCAATTACATTTTAAAACAATCTAAATAGAATATTTTTAATTTCTCATATTTTTCTTTTTTTGACCAATTTGTACATACTTTGAAATAACAATGCAATACAATCACTGTAAACCATGAGAAGAATTTTAACGCATAATTTTATTCAGTTCATTTATTTCTTTAATGCCAAAGATAAAAGATAATAGTGCTCAAATTTCCATAGACGAATGAAAACACAAAAAGTAAAGATTATTTCCTTTCACCTAGGAAAAAACAAAATGATGTTAAAAATAGAATGAATGGTTGGAGGATGTTTAAGATGAAAAATTATTATAGAGTTGATTACGTATGAGGAAGAAAAACATAGAAGTTTAGGAAAAGATACTAAATTATAAATATCTCATGCCTTTATGTGAAAATGGAAGAATTGTTTTTTCAATATAGTATGTTCATGTCTAAGAAATATGAGAGAATTTAAGAATTATGAAATATTGTTTTAGATTTGACAATAAGATATTAGGAAAATAAAAAATGAGAGAATTTAGATAGAATATTTTAAAATAGATTAAAATTAAATAAATATATATAATTTTCTAAATAAAATGTAAAACAAAGATAATCAAAATGATTAAAAAATTTAATAAAATGATATAATTTAATTTAATTTGCATTTGTATTAGGATTTATTGAAAGACAATATATTTTTAATTTTTTTAAATGAAAGGGTCAAATATAAGATTGTATGGAAGTTGCATCCAAAGTCCATGAAAATCCACTTGATTTAATTTAAAATAAAATAAATTGATAGATTTTCTCTAGCAAAATATCTAAAATACATAAATTGTAATGATCAAGTGTTAATTGGTGAGTGTTAAAGTGTAACTACCAAGAATTGAGATAGAAATAATTTTGAATGCATGCCATTTTACTTATTTAGAATAAATAGTTGTAAAGTAAAATAAAATTGCCTTTTAGAGTGCATTTGAGCGGCAAAGGTAATTGTTTTCTTGCAAGATACCAACATATTACTTCAAAATCAAAATTTTGTATAAATATTTCATAATTTCCATTAAATAGCATGAAATTGTATTATTTGCATATGCAAATAATACAATTTAATGTGACTTATTATAATTTTTATAGCAAATTTTGCATGTACTTTTGTCCTTGAAATTTGAAATGCTAAAATTTGAATACACTCTTAATAACATGATAGTGAAGTGCTTAGCAAGTTAGCTTAATATATATGCAAATCTCAAACCTTAGTTTGATTTGGTGCAACTCCAAAAGTTTTAATTCATTAAATAGAGAGACCAAGATGAAATACTCTATTGCACAAAATTGAAAACAAAAATTATAAATTGCATCTAATTTTTTTCATTTAGATAAATGCTTTATTAAATAGGATGAACATAATTTAGTGTTGTGAAATTTTGCATCCATTTTAGTATAACGACATGCTAGACTACAAATAAGAGCTATTTGTGCTAGAAAAAACAATTTAACCTGAACATTTAAAATATTATCAAATTGTAATGTCATTTTCTTGGAAAAAGTAAATGTCATCTAGAAACTGGAATATGAGACACAAAAGCATTATTTATATGCTTTGCCTTTGGTGGCAATAGTCGTTGTTTTATGGAAGATACTTTGCATATGAGATTATGAGTGGTGGTCTTTTAATTGAATTTATTGCCAAAATAATGGTGGAAACAACCATTGTTTTATGGTAGATATATTAGTATTTGCAAGTATCCAATGTATTTTATGCAGTATAGTAAGTTTGAGACTTTTTTTATCTATATATCACTATTATTTGTCTTTGATCAAGGCAGAGCATTGGTGAATGCCATTGGTAATTTAGAGTTGACTAATGTCTATACATAGGCTCTTATAAAAAGCTAGGATCTGACATGGAAGTTATAGTTGAGTAGGGATTTTGTATTTTGCTACTTAACAATTCTTTTTTGAATTTGAAATGGTGTAAAGTTGAAAGTTATAGTTGAGTGTGGATGTTAAATATATTTTTTTTTTTCTATTGAACAAGCTTGGTTTCAAGCAACAAGTCTTGGTTTTTTTATATTGTAGTATCTTTTTAGCTTTTTTATTTTTAGGGTTTACAAAATGTTTTTTTTATAATTTAATATTTTATTATATATTAAATTTATAAATTTCATATCACATTTCTTTATGATTTTTTTTTTTTAAATTAATCTTTTTTTTTTGTAATTATTGTGGGAGTTATTTACATCTTCTTGCATAATTAAGGACATATTTATAGTGAATATTTTGATTGTTGCAAGTATTTTCTTGCATAGCTCTCATTTGTCATATAGAAAGTAGGGTGATTTATTCATATTTATGAATGTTAAATATTTTGAAATTTGATATCTCTCGGTGAATTTTACATAGATTTTTTAAAATATAGGTATACTAGTGATAATCTCAAAAAGATGAAGATATTTGTAATCATTCACGGACATAGAAATTTATTATATTACTTTGTTTTTTTTTTTAAATAATTGTATAAATTAAAAGAAAAATATATAAAAAAATTATTATTTAATAAATTAATTTTGCTGAGAGGCGATCTACAATGGGATCGAAGTTGTCCGTAAACATAAAATGTCTTTAAAAAAAATTTGACGCCTGTTTGGATGAGCTGAGTTGGCAGGTAGTGAAGAAAAGTCGTTGTCCCCATGAACTTAAAAACAATAAAAAATTCATCGTCAGTCTCCCAGAATAGAAAATGCAACGATGCATGGCTGGAATCTGTCAGAGTGGTCTTTGAAGTAACAGAAGGAGATTGAGGGCCATAAATACACCACTTCGGGTTTTTTTAAAATATATTGAAGAGAAGGTTGTTGTTGGGCGATTCAGATTTGCAGCAGATATCAGTTTTATCGTGAGAAGTTGAGGGTTTGTAAGGACATACGAGAGTCTGGACTGGGCTTGAGTGCTGGGTGAGAGTTGCAGAGATGAATGTTAATCTCTTTATTTTCTATATCGTCTTTGCAATAATAATTTTTTTTATCTTTTGGGAAATGTATTTCTTTGCAGGTGAAATTTAAAAAGAGGTTGTCAAGGAAAGGAGCTAAATCCTTTCCATGCTCAGCACATGGATGAATCAGTGAACTTAGGTACTCATAATACATTATTTTCTCTCGACTGTGTAGCCATGCCAGGATACGTATTTCACAAAGATTAAGTAGACAACTCGTGATTTCCATACTATTCTTATTAATTTAGTCTTCCTGTATGATGCCTCTCCTAACCAGAATATCGCCATGGAGAGTGGATGGGGATGAATTTAGTAACATTTCATTTTATTATTATTATTATTTTGTTTATACGGCCCATGCATTAGATGACTCTATCCATAAACCGATAGCCCTTAGTCGATGGGTATTGATCATATAATTATATTGATTGTAAATTGGTAATTGCTCCTATGTTGATCTACGCTAGATATATGATCTACGCTAGATATTGAGAAAGGGATGATGAGGTAATTTTATGAATAATAATTTGTATATTTTTATAAAAGCGACTGAGATGAGTAAAATCCTGCTAATAATTTCCAGTGTATACATTCTCTATTCCTGTGGTTGTGAGGAGAGAATAGGTTGAAGAGAAAGCTTCAATACCTTACTATGGGACCACGTGCAACAGAGTCACGTGTTATTTTCTTCACCTTTAAATGATAATTAGCCTATATGTTAGAGGGATAATATGTACCAAAAGTTGATATTACATATTTCCTGCATCTTCTAGCAACACTAGCATATTAAATGAATAAGGCAGCATGTGTTATATCCTTCCATGCAAACCATTTTGGCATGAGTATCTTCTTTGATATTGTCATCAAATTGTTAGAAGTATAATTAATGTGACAGGTATAATTACAGTCCAGCAAATGATTCTCTTATTTATTACTATATATATTTCCATACATTAAATTTAAAAGTGGTAATTAATTTAATATAAAAATGTCCAATATCAATTTATGTCTTTGTATGTAACTTTTGAAGGATGGTAGCAGACATAGCTGGAATAACGTCCAGTTTCGCTGGTACATGAGGAGACTGTTTCATATTTAAGTTACTAAATTTGAGAGTTTATATTTATATAGTGAATTATTTTTTTATTATTTCTTTAAAGTTTGTGTATATATTTTTTTTCATCTGAAAAGTTATACAAACAAATTAGTCTAAGTTTCATTCAGTTTTATTATTTTATTCTTTTATGTAATGTTCTTTAGTGTGATGCAAGTTTCACTGTGAAAGTATTGAAAGAGATTTTCTGTGTAATTTGTTTTTTAGTCTATTCCCAACTGCATTTTAATACAATCTAAATAGAATATTTTTCTTTTTTTGACCAATTTGTACAAACTTTGAAATAACAATGCAATACAATCACAGTAAACCATGAGAAGAAGTTTAATGCATAATTTTATTCAGTTCATTTATTTCTTTAATGCCAAAGATAAAAGATAATAGTGCTCAAATTTCCCTAGACGAATGAAAACACAAAAAGTAAAGATTATTTCCTTTCACATAGGAAAAAACAAAATGATGTTAAAAATAGAATGAATGGTTGGAGGATGTTTAAGAGGAAAAATTATTATAGAGTTGATTATGTATGAGGAAGAAAACCATAGAAGCTTAGGAAAAGATACTAAATTATAAATATCTCATGCCTTTATGTGAAAATGGAAGAATTGTTTTTTCAATATAGTATGTTCATGTCTAAGAAATATGAGAGAATTTAAGAATTATGAAATATTGTTTTAGATTTGACAATAAGATATTAGGAAAATAAAAAATGAGAGAATCTAGATAGAATATTTTAAAATAGATTAAAATTAAATAAATACATAGAATTTTAGAAATAAAATGTAAAACAAAGATAATCAAAATGATTAAAAAATTTAATAAAATGGTATAATTTAATTTAATTTGCATTTGTATTAGGATTTATTGAAAGACAATATATTTTTAATTTTTTTAAATGAAAGGGTCAAATATAAGATTGTATGGAAGTTGCATCCAAAGTCCATGAAAATCCACTTAATTTAATTTAAAATAAAAAAAATTAATAGATTTTCTCTAGCAAAATATCCAAAATACATAAATTGTAATGATCAAGTATTAATTGGTGAGTGTTAAAGTGTAACTACCAAGAATTGGGATAGAAATAATTTTGAATGCATGCCATTTTACTTATTTAGAACAAATAGTTGTAAAGTAAAATAAAATTGCTATTTAGAGTGCATTTGAGCGGCAAAGGTAATTGTTTTCTTGCAAGATACCAACATATTACTTCAAAATCAAAATTTTGTATAAATATTTCATAATTTCCATTAAATAGCATGAAATTGTATTATTTGCTTATGCAAATTTCAAAATTTAATGTGACTTATTATAATTTTTATTGCAAATTTTGCATGTATTTTTGTCCTTGAAATTTGAAATGCTAAAATTTCTCTTAATAACAGGACAGTGAAGTGCTTAGCAAGTTAGCTTAATATATATGCAAATCTCAAACCTTAGTTTGATTTGGTGCAACTCCAAAAGTTTTAATTCATTAAATAGAGAGACCAAGATGAAATACTCTATTGCACAAAATTGAAAACAAAAATTATAAATTGCATCTAATTTTTTTCATTTAAATAAATGCTTTATTAAATAGGATGAACGTAATTTAGTGTTGTGAAATTTTGCATCCATTTTAGTATAAGGACATACTAGACTACAAATAAGAGCTATTTGTGCTATAAAAAAACAATTTAACCTGAACATTTAAAATATTATCAAATTGTAATGTCATTTTCTTGGAAAAAGTAAATGTCATCTAGAGAATATGAGACACAAAAGCATTATTTATATGCTTTGCCTTTGGTGGCAATAGTCGTTGTTTTATGGAAGATACTTTGCATATGAGATTATGAGTGGTGGTCTTTTAATTGAATTTATTGCCAAAATAATGGTGGAAACAACCATTGTTTTATGGTAGATATATTAGTATTTGCAAGTATGCAATGTATTTTATGCAGTATGGTAAGTTTGAGACTTTTTTTATCTATATATCACTATTATCTATAGTTGAGTAGGGATTTTGTATTTTGCTACTTAACAATTCTTTTTTGAATTTGAAATGGTTTAAAGTTGAAAGTTATAGTTGAGCATGGATGTTAAATATATATATTTTTTTCTATTGAACAAGCTTGGTTTCAAGCAACAAGTCTTGGTTTTTTTATATTGTAGTATCTTTTTAGCTTTTTTATTTTTAGGGTTTACAAATTTTTTTTTATAATTTAATATTTTATTATATATTAAATTTATAAATTTCATATCACATTTCTTTATGATTTTTTTTTTTGTAAATTAATCTTTTTTTTTTGTAATTATTGTGGGAGTTATTTACATCTTCTTGCATAATTAAGGACATATTTATAGTGAATATTTTGATTGTTGCAAGTATTTTCTTGCATAGCTCTCATTTGTCATATAGAAAGTAGGGTGATTTATTCATATTTATGAATGTTAAATATTTTGAAATTTGATATCTCTCCATGAATTTTACATAGATTTTTTAAAATATAGGTATACTAGTTAATAAATTGCAATTAACATTGATGGTTGCTATTTTTTGGGCATGTAATCCATACATAAAGCAACTCGTACGTAGATGAAGTTCGTTTATTTTCAAACTTTGAGTGCACTCTTCATTGCAGAATTAACTCCCACTGATTTGCATGACTACCATTTATTTGTTTACTCTGAAAAGTTGGGTAGGAGTTCATTAACTCCACAAATTGTTGGGCAAAGTAGTGAAATTAATAAAAAAAAATTCCAAAGTAATTTTAAAAATGGATGATTTCAAATATTTGATAAAATTATACTAGTAAATTTGTTTAATAGTTAAATTATTAATCATATATAATATATACAATCCATTTCTTATACGCAACCTATAAAAATTCCGTTTCTGTCACGTTGGGGTTAGTTTCTTGTTTCTGGTAACAGAGAATTATATCCATGAGTGACCATGTCCTTTAGCTGTTTTTAAAATTATTTATTTCACCTAAAACAAAACAAATTGCAACAGATTAACAGCAATGGAGCTGCCAGAGAACAAACTAAAGATCTCATGGACCCAGAGGCATTTGCAGGGCACAATCATTACCAGTACTGCGACAGGTATTCTGATGTATTTAAATTAATATAAATAAATTATACTAAAAATTCTCCTTTATAGGTTTCAATCCAAATTATTGACAATGACAACAAAACGAAAATTATTGAAAACAAATAGGGAAGAAGCTGCATGTACCTCATTGGAAATTAGTTCCACAATTGTTGACAGCTGGTCTTCAAAAGTGAGAGTCTCTGATGCCGAAGGGAGCTCACCTAACTTCTCGCCGATGGGACTTTTGTCCCTCTGAAAATAAATATACGAAGAGTGTTAATTAGTAAGGAAATATGAAAAACTCAAATGAAATCAACAAAGGGTACGGTTTTTACCGGCTGAGTGGCGTAAAGCGCAAGAAGAGCGTCTATTTGAGTGATTAATCGGCCAAGATCGAACTCTGGATAATATGCTTTTCTCATTAGAATTTCATCAATGATTTCCGTAGGCGTGAGAGGGGACGCGGATGGAGAAGCTGCGGAAGACATGCTGAGGCAATGAAGAAGTTGCAGGAGATTGCCAAGATGAATCTGCCCTGCAAAACCCTTGAAAACACACTAGCATGCTCGGCGCAAATTCGAGGGAAGCACGTCAAAAGTTACAATCGACGAAAGCGCGTGGGAGGGAATTTATTGGATAGAGACTGCGTTTTCGGTACCCTATTTTTAGGATTTCCTACTATCGATTTTAACTAGTTTATATATCTATATAAAGCTAAAGATATATCAGCTAGTTATATTTTTTTATGATTATTTTGTTTGATATATGTGAAATAATTTTAAAAGTTTAATAAAAATAATTGATATATAAATTTTTGTATTAATAATAAGGATTTCAAAAAGTTACAATTATACAAGAACGAGTCCGGGCCTCATAGAGGCAGCAAAAAGAGAGTATGAGGCATGGCCTCCCGGCAAGAAATCAAGAGATAGTAACCAGAATATACATGACAAAAAAGGGGCCAGCAACAAAATTAATACAGCTTATAGTAGGATGCCATCAATGGCATCAACCCAAGTTGTCCACCCCTTTTCCCCTTCAATCCAGACAACCTTCTTCCTTTCCTGTATCTGTCTCAGCATAGCCATCACCTCTTTTTTGGTATTCTTGTTCTTTCTGACTTCTTGGTTCATTTTGTTTAGGGTCTTCTCAAAAGCTTTAATGTCCTCCATGTTCCTCCTCCACTCGTAACCATGCTGCATCTCATATACTAAAAAAGTGGCGTGACCGGTCTTCAGGAATATCCTAAGCTTGTCCTTATCAATCAGCATCATGATACGGACCTGCAAAAGGATTTTAAAATATGTGAGTTTACAGAAAAACTCAGTAAGGGACCGGGGGTTGTCCTGATACCTTTCCTCGTTCCTGCACTTCCAGAGCTGCCAAAGGATGTTAGAAGATAAAATATACCAAAAAAGATTAGTATCCTTTTTAATCCCATAAATATGGCCAGTTACAATATTCATAATAGTGTAATCAAGTGGATAAGATATATCAAACATTTGCCAGATCCTTCTTGCAAAAGTACAATCGAAAAAAATATGCCTACTGGTTTCAGGCATCTTATAGATGTTGCAGTAATCAGTTTTAGCTTCCAAGTTTCTGACAGGGAGTCTATTCAGCAACAGCAGGCATCTAAAATATTTGATTTTTGGTTCAATGGGTCCTTTCCAAAGGTGATTGAGGAGTTTCTTCCAGGAGTAGCTATCAAGGGAGGTATACCAGAGAGCATTAATATGATCAATAATGGATTCGTTGTGATTAATAACATTATATATGTTTTTTGCCTTAAGTTTGCTAAAGATGCTACCACCAGGCCACTTGCACTGAAGGACTCTATTGGAATCCACATCGCAAGTCACAGGGAGATCTTTGGTGGCTTTGACAATCATATTGTAGGTTTTTTTTTGCGAGTCAAGAATGTTGAATTTAATTTTAAGATCATTCCAGGGTATAAGTTGATTATGCTCAAATAAGTCAACCAATTGGGAAATCCCTTTTTTATTCCAAATTTTAGCAGAGCAACCTTGTGAGAGGGCTAAGGGCTTACCAGAGAGTTGCAAATTCCACCATATAGATCTTTCACCATACAGAGTTTGACTATCATGGAAGTCCTTGTTGTACACAAACTTTCTAACTTGTTCCCAAGCTTTCCAAATGGAGCAAAAGACAGCAGAGCCATGGACCTTAATGGGAAAGTTCCCCATGATAAGATCAGAGAGGGGCAGGCCTTTCCAAGTTTTAGCATGTTTAGGGAAACCCAATTCAATGTTGTTTCTAATGAGGATTTTCAATGGGGAATCACCCTCCATAGAGTGGAAGATCCACTTGGTGGCAAGAGCAACCCCCTGAGTTCTAAGATCTTTCAAGCCCAACCCCCCAAGTAAGCTGTCCGTATGGCACCATTGCCACTTAACAGCATGAAGTTTTTTCGATCCTCTGCCATCGGACCATAAGAAGTTCCTAATAGCCTTTTGGATCTCTAAGATCTGGTAGTTGTTAAACATCTAGGCCGAAGAGTAATATATGTTATAAGATGAGAGAATCTTTTGGCAAACCTGTACTCTGCCAGCAAGAGAAAGGAACCGGTTATGCCATTTATTGAGTTTGATGTTAATTTTGTCCTTGATCCAATTCCACATGGCCTTAAGAGAGGGGTCAACAGAAAAAGGAATACCAAGATACCGAACAACCAAATAGGGACCTCCCCATTGATAATGGAACCTATTGCTCCAGTCAGGAGGGGTCTCATCCCACCCAAGGCAAACAGATTTCGAGTAGGAGATCTTTGCTCCGGATATACTGCAGAAAGTTTTAAGTTTGCATTGGAGAGCTTCAAAATTACTGTCACGGGCCTCAAAGAAAATAGTGGTGTCATCAGCAAACTGACTGGTGATGAGCTCCTCATTATTAGAGAGCTAGATACCTCTAACAGCAGGGGACATAGAGTGATCTCTGAGAATATAGTGGAAAGCTTCGGAGGAGATCACGAAGAGGGCAGGGGCTAAAGGGCAGCCCTGTCTGATGGATCTCCCAAGCGGGAAAGTATCAAACAAGGATCCGTTGATATCAATCTGGGCAAAGACATCATTCATCATCATTTTAACAAGATTACAAAATCTGGTGGGAAAACCAAAAGCTTCGAGAGTCATGGAGATGAAATTCCATTCTACACGATCGTAGGCCTTCTCGAAGTCTAACAGTAACATGGCACAATTTTGCTGGGAGAGCTTTGCCCAATTCATAGCCTCCCAACTAGTTATAACATTTTCTAAAATGTATCTTCCCTTAATGAATCCAGTCTGCGTTGAACTAATAATCTTAGGGAGAATATCCTGAAGCCTAAGAGCAAGGATTTTGGCTAAGATTTTATAGGACACATTAAGAAGAGTAATCGATCTCCAATTTTTAATAAGAGCTTTATCTCCCTCTTTGAGGATAAGTTTGATGATACCCCTATTGATGTTTCTTCCTAAGGAACCTCTTTCTAATGCATCAGAATAAACTTTAAGAAGTTCATGACAGATCCATCCAATGTTGGTTTTATAGAATTCAGCAGGCAAGCCATCGGGCCCGGGGGCCTTGTCTTTTTGGAGGGAGAGGATTGCCTTCTCGATTTCTCCCAAGGTGATCTCGGTAGAAAGGATAACAGCATCATGATCAGTGATCTTTTTAGGAATAATGGAGAGACATTGGTTTCTAATGTTATTAGCTTCCACAGAATCCTCAGAAGTAAAGAGATTCTGGTAGTATTTCGCAAAGGCTTCCTTTATCAAATCAAGGTTGGTGATGTCCTGATTATCAATGACAATTCTATCAATAGATTCATTAGTCTGTTTATGCTTCAAAAGATTGAAGAAGAATTTGGAACCCCTGTCACCGAACTGCAGCCAATTAGCTCGAGATCTAATTTTTGCACCACGGGCTTTGGCCTGAAGATGTCAGCTAAGAGCATTCTTAGCATAAATGACTTGGGCAGTAAGATTATAGTCAGAGGGGTTGGCTTGAATGTGAGATTTAGCAACCTAAAGATTAGCAGAGAGGGTCTTCTCAATGCGTCTATAGTCTTTGGCTCTTTTCTGGCCAATGGTTTTAAGGAAATTTTGCCAAGTAGTAACATTTAGGTCCCATTTTTCAATATTATTAAGGTGAGGAAAATGACTTTTATTAATCAGACTAATGATATGAACAGCAGCTAAGACATCCTCATCTTCCAATAGACTAGTATTTAATATGAATTTAGAATCAGAAGCCCTACAGTGAATCAGGGAGTTGTTAAAAATAAATCTGGTTTTTATGGGGTGGTGATCAGAAAGAATGGTAGATGTGGCAAGAACAGTGTTACCCCATTTATCTAGGAGGACAGAGAAAAGATTCTTGTTGGCATAAAACCTATCTAACCTCGAATAGATTCTGTTAGCCCCTTGCTGGAAATTGCACCATGTGTGCCAAATTCCAGGAGAGAGGTCCTTATTTCCAGCAAGGGGATCATATAGAAGTTTGTTAATTTTCATTCTATCCCAATGAAGTTTTTCTCCATCCTTCCAGGTAAAAGGGAGTCCTCCTTCCTTATCAGCCTGTGATTCGATCATATTAAAATCCCCCCCCACAATCCAAGGTAAGTCAGGAAGGTTATCAATCCAGTCCCAAAGGGTTATCCTTTCTTTCCAGTCATTTGAAGCATAAACAGAGCATATACCAAAACTGTTATTATTATACTTAATAGTAACCCAGACAGCACGATTGCATGGTGATACTCCATGATCAATAATGCAAGAACTCCATTTAGGATGAACAAGAAGAGCAACCCCTCCTTTTCCTCTAGTGTGAAGAGTGTGAAATTTAATAGCATCCTTCCAAATATAGGCCAGATTATTATAAAGGGTGAAATCCACTGCTTTGATCTCTTGGAGCATCAAGAAGTCCAGGCTAATTTGGGAGTCAATGTATTTTTTTATAACAAATTTCCTATCCGGGGACTCTAGGCCCCTTATATTCCATGAAACGCAATTCATTGAGAAACAATGTTCAGGGGAAGGTCCTGTATAGCCGCTCCCTGGATGGGAGTCACATTATTTGGGGAGGAATCCTCTTTCTTTTTATTACCAGAGTTTTTATTTTTTGACCCCATAGGTCTTCCCCTTCTTTTCGAGATGGGAAGATCATCCATACCATCATACTCATAATCCGACTCAAACAGTATCTGCTTGTCTTCATCCATGGCCTGCTTGGTGCTACAAGAGACCATAGTGGGATTACATGCAGGTATAACTTCAATAGTACAATCATCTTCTATTTCTTTAAGAGCTTTACGTGAGTCAGATGTCTTAGAATTAGTGCAAGTTTTATCAGTAGGATCGCACTTTTGAGGGAAAACAGAGACGGGGTTGTTTAAACAGGGGGGAGCTTGCGGGGATGAAACATCTTTGTTTTTGTTAACTTTTCTTCTCCTTTTCTTGGTAATGGTTAGGAATCCATCCGAGTTACCCGCAGCTGTTTCAGTGTTATACAATGACAGAGTATCAGAACAATTGGGGATCTGTGGAGGGGCAGAGGCTGCGAAAAGGGGTGTGAAATGGAGGTTATTTTGAGCATTTTGGGTGTCTGGCCGAGGTGTTTGAGTATCAGAAGTAGTATGGACAGAAGGAGCTTGTGGGGTGTTATCACTAGTGGTTTTATCAGAGGTAGTAACCGATTTCTTTTTAATAATTGGACAGTCTTTACATCTGTGACCTTCTCTTCGGCATAGAAAGCAGGCATTCAACCCACCAAGTATTTCAATAGGGCATGTTATCCTTTCGTCAGCTATATTCACATTTAGGGCTTCTGGTATATCAATTCCCGGTTTAATAGCTATGAGGATGCGGGCATCAAGATGGGGAACCAACCTCACAGTATCATCCATTCGGATGACTCTACCCAGGGGTTCCAAGAGCTGCGGAATAAATCTCCATAGGAAGGGGGGGATATGTTTAACCAAGACCCACCTAGGGGCGGAGAGGGCGATGATTTCTTCATGAATGGCTTCGGGTGACCACGCCAGAGCGCGGAAGGAGGTGGAACCAACATTCCAATATTGTTTTTTTAGAACTTCGACCTGTGATTCCTGTGAAACAAAAAAGATAACATACAGACCTCGCTGAATTTGTCTGCAAAACGATATGTGAAAACCTAGTTTCAAACTCCAGTAATTGTGAAGCCAGTCATCGAGGAATTTGTGAGGAGGACATTTATCTAACTCCACAGTAGAGAAGAAAACTGCACAATTTCTAAGCCTATTCTTTTCGTTCAATATTTCAACTAACATTTCTGGATTAGGCATAACAGAGAATGGGTTATTAGAAACCCCAGGGCCCTTACCGGAGTTGGGCACTCCATCAGGTGTCGAGGATATAAACTTAGCACTAGCGTCAACCACCACTCCAGCCTTCGACACTGCCTCTGCGAATGTTTTTGGTCTGTTAATGGAGGTATTATCAGGTTTTGGAGGGCTGGGCAGAGAGCCATTAATGCCATCCGATGGGCATTCATGGTTGCCCAATGGTGAAATGGGTACGGGAGCGGGTGAGCCATCGAGGGGAGGACAGTTATTTAATGCCATTCTAATTAAAGGCGAAGTTGGAGTAAACACACCTGGCCTGACATCGCCGGAAACCGCCGTCGTCTTCCCACCATCGCCTGCCACCTTGTCGCCACGTAACGCATAGAACAAATAATGGTTGATGCAGAGAAACGTCGAAAACGCAGAGCAGCAAATATTTCCTCCGAAATGTAGATCAACTTTTGATATATAAATTTATAAAAATGTACATAAATATATACAAATTTAACTCCCTCTTGCTTTTTTAATCGATTTTACTATTTTTATCTTTATAAAGGACATGCAATTTTTTACGCCGAGAGGCATAACCTACAATGGCATCATATAGGGGGTCATCAAACTTGTCGGTGTAAGAAAACAGAAATGATCCATATTCCTATCAGTTACAAACACGAAATTAACACATTGAAGTTCAAGAGACATTGATGTTTGCATACCATTGCTCTTTAAAACTCTTCACTGCTTATTCTACCCTCACCATTTCCGCACAAATAATTATGCTTGAAGTTCAAGAGTCATTATGTGAAGACATGCGTTTATTTTATTTGTATAACATTTTTAAAAGCATAACGTTTTTAAAAGCATATAACTATTTTTAAAAGCATAACGTTTTTAAAAACATAACAGTTTCAAACGCATGACTTTATAGGCGATTCCTCTTTGGTTTGTGAAGAGATCCTGAGCTGGTTCGTGAAGAGATCCTGAGCTGGTGAGAAGAATTTCTGGTTTGCAGCGACAGCCCCCTGAAAACCACCGAAAGGGATTTCCCTTTGTAGCAGGTTCTATCACATTTGATCATACAGTTCTGGGTTTTCTGGGTTTCATAGGTAAGTCCTGCAACATATAGTATTTATTTTTGATCATTTTTGTCTTCCAGTAACTTTTCTTTTTTGATCTTTAGTTCCAGTAACTAGCTGTCATATTCCTCGTGTATCTTTTTCTAAAGTGATTAGGGATTTATATTTATTGTCGCCTGCTATTCCTTTAAGTGGGCATTTATATTTATTGTCGCCTGCTATTCATATGGAAAATAATATATCAACAATATGACACCGCCCAGCTATTGCCACCTCTCTCCTATATTGTCTTTAAAAATGAAATCAAGTTCAAGGGCAAACAGATCCATGTTAAGAATCAAAAAAGATAATAACTGGTTCTGAAATCATGGACGCAATGAGATTGCCTGGAAAAACAGAGAAAAATTAGGAGTTCAATCAATTTTTTGGATGCATTTGAAATAGACAAAAGATAATTGTGTATCGTGTTTAATCAAGCAAATAGGAAAAGGACAATATCCGACCATAGATTCCGTACCATAAGACAATTTTATACCAGGTTGGTCGTGGAAATGGGTACAATTAAAATGGACAATATCGAAGAATACATTGAACAATCTGACGTAGTTGCAGAGTTCACATGGAAATCAAATATGTCATATAATTAGAAATTTCTTAAGCCATAGTGCCCACTTAAAGGAAGAAATCAAGTTTTAGAATGGCCTAGCAAAACATTTTCTTTATGGCCCACTTAAAGGAAGGAATCAAGTTTTTGAAAGTCCTACGCCTCTGGAGCTGAATGTTTAATAAGGTTCCACGCCCTTCACCTCCTATTTCTAGCTCACTCTTTCTCCTTGTGCCTTTCCTTTCCTTTGGGTCAGGAAGGTCCAAAATGCAACGAATTCATCCCTACGCCTGCACGCTATCCATATGTTAGAGATAGATTAGCCGCCTGTTAATGGTGCACGTCAGAGATCTTTGTCCAGGTTAAGACCAGAGATATAGAGCGGGGGTCGATGCTCTAGGTGGGACTAGGAAGAGCTTCGCTAAACATGCATACTAAATAGCTAGACATGCTTGCCTCCTGATGTCGGGGCATAACCTCCTCATGCGATGAAGCGAGCGAGATGAACTTTATTTCTTTATAAAGGTCGAGTACATCAATAACCTCATGCCGAGCTAGAGAAATGCAAAACTTACTTATTCATTGACTACTTACTAAAGAGTGCGCCCATAATAGAAATAGTTGCTCTGGATCATTGACTTAGTTTAGTAACTTATTGACTTGATAGTCCGTGCAGACATCAATTCAATGGCGGATTACACCCTGATTCTTGACTTGATAGGTAGTGACGCAGGTATGGGTTCACTTGATAGGATTCACTCATGTATAACTATTACTGCTAATAACTTTATCCTCATCACACCTTAGACAAGGAATTATCACTACTTTATAATAATTTTACCACATAATACAACAAATTCTTCACATTTCCCCTTTTCTCAGTTAAGAAGTAGTGTAATTTTAGTTGAACTTTGGAAAAACAGTAATATTTGCACATATCTCTGGGCCTGGTAATGTAGACACAGTTGTGCTTCACCATCAACAAACCCCAACAATAAAACCTCTACCGAGTTCTCCAATGGAGCCTGGAGATAGATAGTTGAACGTGTGTAGGTACAAAAATTCCATGCAATATGATCCACGAATAAATTAAGGTGACTGAAACGATGACAAGGACTAGTTTCGAGCATTTGGTTCCAGGAAATATCCCTATACCTTTGTATCGCTCGCGTGGATAAATTGTTCTCTTCAAATAGGCCTTCGTTAGAATGGCATGCAAATTAGGTAGAATTAAAAATTTACATAACCAATCATGAATTTCATGTTAAAAATAAATATCAAATTATATACTATAATATTTTTTGCATTATAAAAAAATATTGTATTTTACTCATATTTGTCTTTTAGATAAATACTTTTATATCTCTAATTTTTAATTAATTATTAAATACTTTTCCAATATTAAATAGTAAATCTTTAAAAAATCAGTATTAGAACCTTAATAATATTTATTGATATTTATTTTAGTCAAAACTTTCATATATATTGGAATGTTGACATAACCTAACACAATAAAATAATATATTGTAGAATACTAATATTTCAATGTTGATATGAATGATTGTAAGTAGCAAGTGATAATGCATTATAGGAACTAAAATCTTCATTGAAATATTTATTTTTTAAAATTCTGTTAAAGATTATTTTTAGATTTCAGAGTATTTGTACTGTGATTCTCTATGCTCAATTGAGGAATGAGGAATTCCTATCTAGTTTGGTAAAAAATTAAATGACCAGTAACCTAGAATTGCAAATTATCTATAACAAATTAAATTTCCTAGCATTGAAATGTCATTATAGTAAAAAAATTATATAGTTTATCTGAAAGGCAATGCCGCCAGTTAGATGTTATTGCAATTTTGTAAAAAAAATTATAAAAGTAGAATGTTTATTCCTTATCTGGAAGGCAATGCCGCCAGTTAGATGTTATTGCAATTTTGTAAAGAACTTATAAAAGTAGAATGTAAATTCCTTATTTGAAAGGCAATGTCGTTAGAAAGATGTTATTGTAATTTTGTGAATGAATTTATAAAAGTAGAATGTTTATTCCTTATCTGGAAGGCAATGCCGCCAGTTAGATGTTATTGCAATTTTGTAAAGAATTTATAAAAGTAGAATGTTTATTCCTTATCTGGAAGGCAATGCCGCCAGTTAGATGTTTTTGAATAATTCAATTAGTGTTATAATTAGTTCTATATTTAATTTTTATAGTTAGGATGAGGATTACTATCACAAATCAATTAGGGTTTTCAATAATTCAATTAGTGTTATAATTAGTTCTATATTTAATTTACTGCTAATGATAAATTGTAATTATAATATCATATTATTTTTTTAAAAAGATAAATAAATTTGACAAAATTTATAAAAACATATAACATAGTTTTAACTTAAATAAAAAATGTAGATTGAAAAACAAATTAACAATTATGATTATAGTTGAATATTAACAAGATGGATAAACTTTGGTACAAGAACATATAGATTTTTTATTTCTATATGTTCCTGTCCGAATTTCATGCATTTTGTTAATATTTTATTTCTTTTCCAAAATAAATTTAAAACTAAACTAAATTTTATTTCGTTTAGTTAGATTACATTATTTACTTTTTCTCAAATGTAGTGCCATCAAAGAATAATGATTTACTGACTTCACCATTTCAATTTAGGTATTAGTTGCATGATTTTTCTTAAAGTAAGTTTATAATAAAAATTATTATAAAGATAAATAAATAAAATCAACAAATTTCTCAAAAAACATAGAGTTATTAACTTAATGAAAAAATATAGATAGAAAATTAAATTGACAATTAGATTTATAGTTCAATAAGTTTAACTATAGTTGTTTGCATCTACCAATAATTCTTTGATTTTTCATTTTAGGTCATGGAAAACCTGCAAGGAATAGAAATAATTGATGTTCTAGATTCTCAGTCTGAGGTCTCTATTACAAGTCCCACTTTATAAAGTGTTAATTCCAATGACATCAATGAAATAGAACTCCAAAAACTGGCAAGAGATGTAAGGAACCAATGTAATGAATTTATCGAGAGGCTCATACTCACAAGCTCTCGTATACATGCTGTTGAAGGCGAAGATGTTATCGAAATTCTAGAAACTATTGATATCTTTTGCACCACATTTGTCAAATATGCCAATTTTGGGGACTTTGTTAAAGAATTTTTTTATGGTGAACAGTATGATATGTGTTGCTCTACTCAACAAGTCGAACGCATTCAACAATTTCTCAAGGAAATGTAAGGGTATGTGCAAGATCAAGGGGGGCCAAAAAGTTGCAATAGAAAAAAAAATGCACTTTCAACCTTTCAAAACATGCCAAAATCCGCTTTGACTTTTTCTTTGGGTCGGGCGAAATTTGAATTTGGTTTGGTAATACCAAACCAAATCGGATATCCGATTTTATCAATATAAAAAATATAGTTTACTAAAATGGCCATAACTTTTGCGTTTCTTATCGAAATTTTGATTTTTTATAGGCATTGGAAAGGTAATTCATAGACCTATCAAATGGATGAGGTATTTTGATGATGTTATAGACCAAAAATTAATTATAATCATTTAAATTTAGTCCTTCAATTTTAAAACTTTAAATACTCACAAATTTTGCATACAAAGTCTCATTTTTTTTCCTATCACCTCCTTTATCTATCACTTGTCTATCTATACTTCTATAATATATTTTATATATCTCTTTGTTCTCTACTTATGTCACTTATTTTCTCATTCCATGTAGATAAATAAATTCCCAAGTTACATGCATCTCTGCATATATCTCCATCTTTCTATTCATATCTCTTCCTCTCCCACTCCATCATTGTATTTCTATATTTCTCTCTAATAATCTATCTTCTCTCTATTTATCTCCCTCCTTTACCTTATCCTACCTATACTTATATATTACTTGTCTCTATCACCTCCTTTCTCTCCCTATCTTGTCCTCTCTCTCTCTATATCCCTATAGATCTATCTTCATGTATATTTATATTTCATTATCTCTAAATCTCACTTATTCACTCCATCTCTCCCTCCATTTATCATACTCTCTCTATCATGTTATATCCATATCTATCTCTATCTCCATCTTCACATCTCCATCTCTTTCCCTATCAATATCTCTTTTTATATGTTCCTCTATCTTTATATATATTCCTCTATACATGATTAATCCACTTCTTTGTCTCTTCCTCTATCGCCCTTTTGAAGTATCTTTCCCTTTCTCTACTTTTATCTCTTTATTTACTTGATCTTTATATATCTTTTTCTCTCTCCCCACATCCTTCTCTATAGTGCCTTTATATATCTCTATATCTTCCTCTTTTTCTCTCTCCCTCTCTATCTATCCTTATCTATAATCTCTATCTCTCTTTCTCACTCTCTTGCACTATCTATATATCTCTATCTATCGATATTTCTCTTCCTTTTTTTATCTCTCTCTTTACCCCTCTCTGTCCATTTTTCTCCATCTCTTCATATATTTATCTTTGTCTTTACCTCTCTCTTTCTCTATATCTATTCACCTCCCTCTCCCTTTATCTTCATCTTTTATCTCTATCTTCCTCTCTCCTTTTCAATATCTAGATATGTCTACCTCTTTCTATCCATCCTTGTCCTCTAGTTTTTCTCCCTCTCACTTCATACTCCTTAATATCTATATCTCTATTTATGTCCTTGTCCTTTAGTTCTTTTCCCTCTCTTTAGTTCTTCATCTCTCTTCACCTTTATATCTCTCCTTCTTTGAAAATTAGTATGTATGGTCTCCTAAGGGGTCATAGAACATCATATGACCCCTTAGGACACAATATGGTCGCCTAAGGGGTCATAAAACACCATATGACCCCTTAAGACACAATAAGACCCCTAATGACACCATATGGTGTCCTAAGGGGTCATAAGACACCAAATGACCCCTTAGGACACCATACAACCCCTAATGACACAATGTGGCATCCTAAAGGGTCATATTGTGTCCTAAGGGGTCATAAGACACCATATGACCCCTTAGGACACTATACAACCCATAGCACTATATAGTGTCCCAAGGGGTCATATGGTGTCTTAAGGGGTCAAAGAATGTCATATGACCAATTAGGACACAATATGACCCATGACGAAACCTAAGGGGTCATAGGACGCCATATGACCCCTTATAACACCATACGATCCCTTACGACACCATATGGTGTCCTAAGGGGTCATATAACACCATATGACCCCTTATAACACAAGAAGACCCATAACGACATGATATGGTGTCCTTAGGGGTCATATGGTGTTAGGAGACACCATATGACCCCTTAGGAAACAATATGACCCCTAACGATACCTAGGGGGTCATATGGTGTCCTAAGGGGTTATATGAAGTCCTCGGAACCTTTAGGACATAATATGACCCCTTAGCACACAATACAACCCCTAATGATAGCATATGGTGTCCTAAGGGGTTGTAGGACACCATATGACCCGTTATGACACAATATGACCCCTAACAACACCTAAGGGGTCATAGTTTGTCCTAAGGGGTCATAGGACACCATATGACCCCTAATGACACTACATAGTGTCTTAAGGGGTCATATTGTGTCCTAAGGGTTCATAGGAGACCATATGACTTGTAACGACACAAAATGACACCTAGCAATACCTAAGGAGTCATATGGTGTTATAAGGGGTCATAGGACACCATATGACCCCTTAACACACCATACAACCCCTAATGACACCATATGGTGTCCTAAGGGGTTATAGAACACCATATGACCCCTTAGGACACCATATGATGCATACTGATACTATATGGTGTCCTAAGGGGTCATAGGACACCCTATGACCCCTTAGGAGACCATATGACCCATAACAACATAATATGGTGTCCTAGAGGGTCATAGAACACCATATGATCCCTTAGAACACCATGCAACCCATAACGATGCCATCTAGTGTCTGAAGGGGTCATAAGACACAATATTACCCCTTAGGACATAATATGACCCCTAACGACGTCATATAGTGTCCCAATGGGTCATAGGACACCATATGACCCCTTAGGACATCATACCACCCTTTACGACACCATATAGTGTCCTAAGGGTCATATGGTATCCTGAGGGGTCATATAACATAATGTAACACCTTAGAACACAAGATGACCCATAACGACATGATATGGTGTCCTAAGGGGTCATATGGTGTCATGAGACACCGTATGACCCCGTAGGAAACAATATGATCCCTAACGATACCTAAGGGGTCATATGGTGTCATAAGGGGTTATATGATGTCCTAGGAACCTTTAGTACACAATATGACCGCTTAGCATACCATACAACCCCTAATGACACCATATGGTGTCTTAAGGGGTCGTCAGGCACCATATAACCCGTTAGGACACAATAAGACCCCTAACAACACCTAAGGGGTCATATAACACAATATGACCCCTTATAACACAAGAAGACCCATAACAACATGATATGGTGTCCTAAGGGGTCATATGGTGTCAGGAGACACCATATGACCCCTTAGGACACAATATGAGCCCTAACAATACCAAAGGGGTCATGTGGTGTCCTAAGGGGTTATATGATGTCCTAGGAATCTTTAGGACACAATATGACCCCTTAGCACACCATACAACCCCTAACAACACTGTTTGGTGTCCTAAGGGGTCATAGGACACCATATGACCCATTAGGACACAATATGACCCCTAAAAACACCTAAGGGGTCATATTGTGTCGTAAGGGGTCATAGGACACCATATGACCCCTAAGGACACTATATGGTGTCTTAAGGGGTCATATTGTGTCCTAAGGTGTCATAGGACACCATATGACCCCTAATGACACAAAATGACACCTAACAATAACTAAGGGGTCATATGGTGCTCTAAGGGGTCATATGACACCATTTTATCCCTTAGCACACAATATGACCCCTAATGACACCATATGGTGTCCTAAGGAGTCATATGGTGTCCTAAGGGATCATAGAACACCATATGACCCCTTAGCACACCATATGGTGTGCTAAGGGGTCAAATGGTGTCCTATGACCCCTTAAGACACTGCATACTGTCGTTATGGGTCGTATGGTGTCCTAAGGAGTCATATGGTGTCCTACGGGGTCATAGAACACCATATGACCCCTTAGGACACCATACGATGCATAATGACACTATATGGTGCCCTAAGGGGTCATAGGACACCATATGACCCCTTAGAGGACCACACAACCCATAACAACATAATATGGTGTCTTAGAGGGTCATAGAACACCATATGACCCCTTAGAATACCATACAACCCATAATGACACCATGTGGTGTCTTAAGGGGTCATAGCACACCATTTGACCCCTTATCACACCATATGACCCCTAATGACACCATATGGTGTCCTAAGGAGTCATATGGTGTCCTAAGGGGTCATTGAACACCATATGACCCCTTAGGACACCATTTGATATAGAATGATACTATATGGTGTCCTAAGGGGTCATAGGACACCATATGACCCCTTAGAGGACTATACAACCCATAACAACATAATATGATGTCTTAGAGGGTAATAGAACACCATATGACCTTTTAGAACACCATACGACCCATAATGACACCATGTGGTGTCTTAAGGTGTCATAAGACATAATATTAGCCCTTAGGACATAATATGACCCCTAACAATGTCATATAGTGTCCTAAGGGGTCATAGGACACCATATGACCCCTTAGGACACCATACGACCCCTTGCAACAACATACCACCCTTTACGACACCATATGGTTTCCTAAGGGGTCATATGGTATCCTAATGGGTCATATAACACCATATGACCCCTTAGAATACAAGAAGACCCATAACCACATGATATGGTGTCCTAAGGGGTGATAAGGTGTCATTAGACACCATATGACTCCTTAGGACATAATATTACCCTTAATGATACCTAAGGGGTCATATGGTGTCCTAAGGGCTTATATCATGTCCTAGGAACCTTTAGAACAAAATATGACCCTTTAGCACACCATACAACCCCTAACGACACCATAGTGTGTCCTAAGGGGTTGTAGGACACCATATAACCCATTAGGACATAATATGACCCTTAACAACACCTAAGGGGTCATATTATTTCCTAAGGGGTCATACGACACCATATGACCCCTAAGGACACTTTATGGTGTACTAAGGGGTCATATTATGTGCTAAGGGGTCATAGGACACCATATGACCCCTTAGCACTCCATACGACCCCTAACGACACCATATGATGTCCTAAGGGGTCATATAACACCATATGACCCCTTAGGACACCATACGACACATAATGACACCATATGGTGTCCTAAGGGGTCATAGGGCACTATATGACTCCTTAGGAGACCATACGACCCATAACAACCTAATATGATGTCCTAGAGGGTCATAGAATACCATATGACCCCTTAGAATACCATACGACATATAATGACACAATGTGGTGTCCTAAGGGGTCATAAGACACAATATGACCCCTAACAATGTTATATAGTGTCCTAAGGGGTCATACAAAACCATTTGACCCCATAGAACACCATATAACCCCTTAGAACACCATATGACCCTTTACGACACCATATGGTGTCCTAAGGTGTCATATGGTATCCTAAGGGGTGATATAAAACTATATGACCCCTTAGAACATCATATAACCCCTTAGAACATAAGAAGACCCATAATGACATGATATGGTGTCCTAAGGGGTCATATGGTGTCATGAGACACCATATGACCCCTTAGGACACAATATGACCCCTAACGATATCTAAGGGGTCATATGGTGTCCTGAGAGCTTATATGATGTCCTAGGAATCTTTAGGATAGAATATGACCCCTTAGCACACCATAGAAAACCAAACAACACCATATGGTGTCCTAAGGGGTCGTAGGACACTATATGACCCGTTAGGACACAATATGACCCCTAACAACACCTAAGGGGTCATATTGTGTCCTAAGGGGTCATAGGACATCATATGACCCCTAGTGATACAAGATGACACCTAACGATACCTAAGGGGTCATATGGTGTTATAAACGGTCTTAGGACACCATATGACCCCTTAGCACACCATACCACCCTTAATGACACCATATGGTGTCCTAAGGGGTCATAGAACACCATATGACCCCTTAGGAAACCATATGACACATAATGAAACCATATGGTGTCCTAAGGGGTCATAGGACACCATATGACCCCTTAGGAGACCATATGACCCATAACAACATAAAATTGGTGTCCTAAGGGGTCATAGAACACCATATGACCCCTTAGAAGACCATACGACCCATAACAACACCATGTGGTGTCCTAAGGGGTCATAAGACATAATATGACCCCTTAGGACATAATATGACCACTAACGACATCATATAGTGTCCTAAAGGGTCATAGGACACCGTATGACCCCTTAGGACACAATACGACCCCTTAGGACATAAAATAACCCTAATGACACTTAAGGGGTCGTAGGACACCATACGACACATAACAACACTAAATGGTATCCTAAGGGGTCATATGGTGTCCTAAGGTGTCATAGGACACCATACGACCCATAGCACCATATTGTCTCCAAGCATATGGTGTCCTAAAGGGTCATACGCCACCATATGACCCATTAGGATACAATAAGACCCTTGATGACACCTAATGGGTCATATATTGTCGTAAGGGTTCATAGGACACCATATGACCCCTTAGGACACCATATGACTCCTTGCGATACCATATGGTGTCCCAAGGTATTGTATGGTATCATAAGGGGTCATATAATGTCCTAAGGGGTCATATGGTGTCCTAAGGGGTTTTAGGACACCATATGACCCCTTAGGACACCATAAGACCCATAACGACACCATATGATGTCCTAAGGGGTCATATGGTGTCCAAAAGGGTCATGGGACACCATATGACCTCTTAGGACATAGTATGAGCCCTAACAAAACCTAATGGATCATATGGTGTCTAAGGGGTCATACGATGTCTTGTGACCCCTTAGGACACAATATGACCCCTTAGCACACCATACAACCCCCAACGACACCATATGACCCGTTCAGACACAATATGACCCCTAACAATACCTAAGGGGTCATATAGTGTCCTAAGGGGTCATATGATACCATATGACCCCTTAACACACCATACGACTTGTAATGACACCATATGGTGTCCTAAAGGCTCATAGAACACCATATGACCCCTTAGGACACCATAAGACTTATAACAACATCATATGGTGTCCTAAGGTATCATATTGTGTCCTAAAGGTTCATGAGATAGGGTGAATTTACAAAGTTGGTTCCCACTTTTGCCAACGAAGGAATTTGGCAAAAGTGGGAATTTCGGATTTGCCTGTGTTCGAGCGAAATAGAAATGTTTGCTCGGACTACCCCTGGGAGTCCGAGCGAACCAAACTTTTTAGTTGGGTTCGCTTGAACATCGGGCGAGTTTTGGGTTCAAGCGAACCCATTAAAATATTAATATTTAATGGGTTTGCTCGAACCCCCCCATTCGCTCGAACCCTTTGCGGTTAGGGTTTTTTTTTTAAATTTATAAATATCGAAAATGGCAGTTAAAAGGTCATTATCAAATTTGACTTTTTCTGTCTAGTGGGGGTTGGATTGAACCAGTCGTCAGCATCATGTCATCGAGCTTTGTCTGTAGCAGTTAGCATCTTTCCTATTTTAGTTTTCGACTTTTGTTATATCAGGTGCACAAAATAACCCTTTGTTTGGTTTAATAATGTCTTTTTTTATTAAATTTGTAAATAATTTATTTGTTAATTTATTTTTTTAATTAAATAATTGTATATAGTTGTTGTTTTTCAACATTTTAGAAAAATGTTTGATAATTTATTGTTTTTCATTATTTTAGAAAAATGTTTGATAATTTAATGTTTTGATTGAAATGTGTCAATTTGTTTTTAAAATTACATAGTTGTATAGATGTATATTTTTTTCAACATTTTAAAAAATTGTTATGAAAAACATAGAAAACTAACCTGTAGTAAATTAGAACTTAGAAAAACATTAGCAAAAAAAGAAAAATGTTAGAAAAATTAATTTAAATAAACATTAGAAAATTTAGATAACAAATTTAAACAAATTAGACAAAATAAATTTCCTCTACAATGTGACCCATTTTCACATCCTATTACACGCACAACATGACCCCTTAAGACCACATATGACACTATATGTTCCCTTAGGAGGTCATAGAGGATCACATATAACATAGTAGTGTACATGTATGACATTCCCTTTAGGATCACATCTAGTGTCCTAATGGGTCATACGTGGTTCTAAGGGGTCACACATGTGTTATAACACATGCGTGACCCCTTAGAACCACATATGACCCCTTATAAAATTGTACTGTGAACGACATACCCCTTAGTCCATCAAATAGTGTCTTAACACATGCGTGACCCATTAGAACCGCATATGACCCTTTATAAAATCCTAGTGTGAACGACATATCCCTTAGTCCATCACATAGCATCTTAAGGGGTTGTATGTGGTCCTAAGGGGTCACACATGCATTAACACATGCGTGACCCCTTAGTAGGTCACATAGGACCCCTTATAACATCCTACTATACATATGACATTCCCCTTAGGATCACATAGTGTCATAAGGGGTCATATGTGGTTCTGAGGGGTCATGCATGTGTTATAACATATGCATGACCCCTTAGAACCGCATATGACCCCTTATAAAATCCTAGTGTGAACGACATACCCCTTAGTCCATCACATAGTGTCTTAAGGGGTCGTATGTTGTCCTAAGGGGTCACGCATGCATTAACACATGTGTGACCCCTTAGTAGGTCACATATGACTCCTTATAACATCCTACTGTACATATGACATTCCCTTTAGGATCATATAGTGTCCTAAGGGGTCATATGTGGTTAGACCCACATATGACCCCTTATAAGATCCTAGTGTGAACGACATACCCCTTAGTTCATCACATATTGTCTTAAGGGGTCGTATGTGGTCCTAAGGGGCCACGTATGCCTTGACACATACATGACCCCTTAGTAGGTCACATATGACCCCTAATAACATCCTATTGTACATATGACATTTCCTATGTGTCCTAAGGGGTTGAATATGTGGTCCTAAGGGCTCATGCATGCATTAACACATGCATGACCCCTTATAAAATCCTAGTGTGAACGACATACCCCTTCGTCCATCACATAGTATCTTAAGGGGTCGTATGTGGTCCTAAGGGGTCAACATGCATTAACACATGTGTGACCCCTTATAACATCCTATTGTACATATGACATTCCCCTTAGGATCATATAGTGTCCTAAGGGGTCATATATGGTTAGACCCACATATGACCCCTTATAAAATCCTAGTGTGAACGACATACCCCTTAGTTCATCACATAGTGTCTTAAGGGGTCGTATGTGGTCCTAAGGGGCCACAAATGCATTGACACATACGGGACCCCTTAGTAGGTCACATATGACCCCTAATAACATCCTACTATACATATGACATTTCCTATGTGTCCTAAGGGGTTGAATATGTGGTCCTAAGGGCTCACACATGCATTAACACATGCATGACCCCTTATAGAATCCTAGTGTGAACGACATACCCCTTAGTCCATCACATAATATCTTAAGGGGTCGTATGTGGTCCTAAGCGGTCAACATGCATTAACACATGCGTGACCCCTTATAACATCCTACTGTACATATGACATTCCCCTTAGGATCATATAGTGTCCTAAGGGGTCATATGTGGTTAGACCCACATATGACCCCTTATAAAATCCTAGTGTGAACGACATACCCCTTAGTTCATCACATAGTGTCTTAAGGGGTCGTATGTGGTCCTAAGGGGCCACGCATGCATTGACACATACGTGACCCCTTAGTAGGTCGCATATGACCCCTTATAACATCCTACTGTACATATGACATTTCCTATGTGTCCTAAGGGGTTGAATATGTGGTCCTAAGGGCTCACACATGCATTAACACATATGACCCCTTATAGAATCCTAGTGTGAATGACATACTATAGAATTCTAGTGTCTTAAGGGGTCGTACATGGTCCTAAGGGGTCATGCATGCATTGACACATATGTGACCCCTTAGTAGGTCACATATGACCCCTTATAACATCATACTATACATATGACACTCCCCTTAGGATAATATAGTGTCCTAACATATGATGTGTTAGATCTCTCTATTCTTGAATTTTTTATGTATGTCAAAGATTTAAATATGTACATGTACATTAGATCTCTTTATCTCTCTGAAATATATGTTCTCTCTCTCTCTCACTGAAATATTTGAAATTTTTACATGTATTTTTTGAAAATGAAAATCATCTCTCTCTCTCTCATGAAGATTTATATATATATAATCTCTCTCTCTCTGCTTACGTATTTATTTTAACTTTAGGACATGTACCTAGATAGATGGCATCCCAGGATATACCTTCGCAGGCTCCTGATCAGGATCCACCTTCGCAGGCTCCTGATCGAGATCCACCTGCGCAGGCTCCACATCAGGAGCCACCACAACAGGATCCTCCACAGCAGGATCCCCCCTTGCCCAACATTGCTACTATTTTTCATTACAGTGATCGAGAGTTGCATAGGTTGAGGGCCATACTAGATGACCCTCGTACTGATGGCGTGTACAAGAGTATGTGCACGTCCATTTTTGACAGTTTGCAGACATTGAGGGACCGCTTAGTATCTCATACCTCATTCTCACCTGAGGTTATAGAGGATATGTATAGACAGTTGAGGAGTGAGGTGAGGGGTCCTCATTCTTTTGCTGATGTGGTGGGGGTGGTCTCAAAGGAGACCATCAAGGAGAGATGCTTCCCACAATATCAGGAGAAGAGTAAGGTGAGGGGATATCAGGTTACCAGATGTATCGACCCATAGGTTGCATCACTGATTTACCCATGATTCTTAGCAGCCCATGGTCATTATCCTAATAACGACTAGATTCCATTATACTTTTCACAATAGGTATTTGCTGAGGTTCATTGTCAGATGAAACCAAACTACCTTGATATTCCAGGATATTATGGACAGGGGAGGGGCAGGATTGCTGATAGAGATGCATATCATAGGCATGATAGAGCTCCACCTAGACACAGGGACCTTGTTGGCCAGAGATTTCTTGCAGTAGTCCCAGCCATGGCACCCATAGCAGATCACGTTGTGATTGCTTCTCAGAGAGAAGCAATTGATAGGATGGGACAGATTGCATCAGCAGCAGCCACCATATCTTCTGACAGGGTGGGCAGATATATGATGAGTCGACCACGTTCGTGATCATCCATAGATCATGCATCTTCTAGTCATGGGGGGGCTTCAGATGCAGATGATCAGTATATTTCTATTGGCATCCCCTCCCTAGATGAGGTAGCAACTATAGTCGGAGGTAGTAGACATGTACAGATGTTGCAGTATTAGCCGAGGACCTACTACATGCTTATAGTTTTATTTCATCTCGACTTGGGATACCATTGGGTGATGTTAGAGAGGAGATTCTCAGAGATGGTAAGGCTACAACGGCATCGATGCATACCCTGAGGTAGTCACAACATTCTCATCACTCTACGCATGCTCCAGGCACTGACCCACCTACAGATCACTCTGTTGTTGCAGAGGAGGAGCTACGAGCTGATTAACTCCATATCACAGATGAGGGCCGATTGGATTCATTTGAGGAGGAGATACGAGCTGATCAGGTACATACCATAGATGAGGATTTGGACTCATTTGAGGATTAGCTGAGAGATTTGAGCCATACTAGATTTATGGACATGCTACTATAGTCAGACACTTCATCCACGATGCCCACTCATCTAGTTAGCCCCTTGCACTCCTCAGTGATACGTACAGCTAGAGAGAGATATGCAGGCACGAGTGATGTTGTTGATATGATCACGAGACAGGATCAGACTATACAGCCTACTCCAGGTGATACACACGTATGTACATTTACATGTGCGTTTAAAATTTTAGAAGTTATGTATACATACATTGCAAATTTGTACTTGATAAATCTATATATATAGATCTCATGTTTAATAAATAATCTAGAGTTCTAAGTTTTAATTTGTAGATCATTTAAATTGATTGTGGACTAATCCTTAAATTGACAGTTAGCTCATGTCACTCCTTCCTTGAGCTCTGAGCATGTGCATAGGAGAGATTCTTTAGATGCTATTAGTGTATAGGTTAGTTATGGTTTTTGGTATATATATTTGATGTACATGCACGTCTAGAGAGATATATATATTATATTTAATATTTAAATAAATTCTACTTTTGCAGGACTCCCCCTCAGATGGTCACTCAGTTCGTAGCCGACATGATGATCCCTGTTGATTTGCTCCAGACTTTATAGCTCATTTACATTTATCTTTTTATATACTTTCATATTATATATATTCATGCACGTACATGGAGTTTAGACTCTAGATTATACTTTATACCTGGTTTGTGTTTGACTCTAGATTATACTTTATACATGGAGTTTACACTATAGATTATACATGTTATAAGTTTTATACATGTTTGATTATATTAGATTTATACATGTTTGATTATATTCTAGATTTATATACATCATGTTTGATTAAATTAGATTTAAATACATGCTTGATTAGATTGTATATTTCATGCATGTACAACGACTTGTTTAGACTCTAGATTATACTTTATACCTGGTTTGTGTTTGATCATCTATTATACATGTTTGATTATATTAGATTTATACATGTTTGATTAGATTAGATTTAAATACATGTTTGATTAGATTGTATATTTCATGCATGTACAACGACTTGTTTAGACTCTAGATTATTCTTTATACCTGCTTTGTGTTTGATCATCTATTATACATGTTTGATTATATTAGATTTATACATGTTTGATTAGATTAGATTTAAATACATGTTTTATTTTCAAACAAAAGAGTATGTATGATTATACATGTTTGATTTTCAAACAAAAGAGTATGTATGAAATGAACAAACTAAGCTTAATAGGTCATGTATTGAATAGTTCACATCCAGTACATGTATATTACATAGGTATGTATATTTGTAGGTATGTGAGCTTCTAGGTATGTATATTGTAGTTAAATAGTTCACAACATGTACATGTCCTAATTCCATATTAAATATATCAATTTTACAAATGTACATATTACATTCTAATTTAAATATGCATTTTTTAATTAAATACAAATACAATTACATACAATTAAACATGCACATTTTTATACATCCTAATTTGATATAATGTATAAATAAACTTAAAAAATATTTATCCTTTAGTTTCAAAACAAGTTACTTGAGATCTAGAATTTATCTTGAACTTGTACATTAAAATTCAATTCATGTGGATTACTAAATGTATATATAGTTCATACCACATCAAGTGGTTCACAACGCTCTTCAATAACACTTAATATTTTGTCATGATCTTCACTATCTAGTCTCCACTTTTGAGACCGCCCTTGACGTGGAACTGTTTGAAGAATTAGGCCAACAGCAATGACCAAGTGACTATACTGATATACCTTGTTATCAATTTAGTATTCAGTGAAATGAATCCCATGTTGAACAATTTTAACTTGTTTGAAATATGTCCCTTGCACTACAACTGATCCTGCATGTACATGTATATAAGAAACGTGAGAAATTAAAAAATTTCACACAAGCGATTTGTATGTATGTACATATTCAAATCAGAACTCAAACCTGTGGGAAATGACATTCCATCACTCATCTCAGATTTTGATAACTTCTTTCTCTCTTCTGTGCAACACAATAAATAATAACTAACACCTTCTATATTTCCATCTTCTGCTATGACTACAAAAATATCTCCTGCAATTTGGCACAAGTTAAATAAATTCTAAGTTATATGTCATTTTTAAGGAAATGTTTACATGTGTACGTCATGTATACATACCTTTTTTAATCAATCCCGAAATATGATCGTAATCACCAGAAATCAAAGGAATGTCTTCAAAGTTTTCATCCTCATTTGAATCCTCGTATGTGTCAAAAACATCTAGTGGCACCATTTTCCATTCACTAACATATCCAAGCACTTGGTTCTTGCAATCAACATAGTTTTTGAAAATGCATTCAGAACAAAAACATGAATAATCTCTAGTGTATAATGTCCATGGGCGATTATCTGTACTCATGACACAATGCAAAGATCTTGTCCTCTCCACACTCTTGCATCCATGCATTGATTTTCTATCCACATCTGTAAAATGTACATGTGTACAAGAATGTACATGTAGATCAAGTTGTTAAATTAAAAAAAATTATATAAAATACTAAAAGAGAACATGTACCGGTTATCTTCCAAAACACTCTTTATGGAATGGGCTTATATGTTCTTGATGATGATTCCCCAGGATAATTAGGTTGCTCAAAGTGTTTCTTACACCATTCAACAACATCATGTGCATTTTCTATACATTCTCCTATGTACTTTATTTGATGCTTTCTTAGAGCACATTTGATACAAGCCCCTGCACCATCATGTTCACCCTTTCCATGACCACTCTCAAAAAAACTCCAAACATGTGGTATTTTGTCATTTCGATGATATCTACATAGTGCATAAAATGGCCTCGAAGATTTGAATTGTGTCGCACATCCATCAGACCAAACAAAATGTTTAACTATTGTTATGCCTCTATCTTTCAAATATTCAAAAAACTTAAAGCAATGTTGTACAAAAAGTGTGTCATGCTCCTTATCATCACTGATATAGAAGTGGTACTCTTTCTTAATGACATGATTTTCAAATGTACTATCAACACCATCCAAATTCATCTGTGCATGTCGATAATACACATGCACGAAAATAGTGGTTTGATTTGAAAAGTAATACTCTGATTGAATCTCTTTTTGATGCACAAAAGAGTAATTCTCTACGAAGTCAACTACAAATAAAATAGTTCCAAGTGGGAAAGTGTCTCTTAATCTTTTAAATTGTTCTGCTTGCCACTTGGCAAAAAAACCATGGCATATGTATGGTTTTATCAACTTACGAAAATTTTCCATAAATGTTCCAATAAGTATTTCCTCTTCTACATAATCTAGTCTTGTAGATTCCTTTCCAAATTTTGTTTCAAATTTTTTGTACTTGTAACTCTTGCAATTTACCATCTTCCTCATGTCAGTATCTTCATCTCTCAAAGGCAATTTAGCCAAGTCCCCGCACGTTCCACAAATTCCTCTTATGCAATTTATTTGACCGGTTGCATTATCATCTGATTTATCACATAAGATGGATGCTATGAATTGACTTGTTCGTTTAGGAGGAGCATTTTCATAACCATCATTATCTTCTCTAATCTTTCGAAACACCTGATAGTACAAGTCAAATTCGTTGTGATAACGACAACAACAAGTTTCGAAAACTTTGTTTAACTTCACATAATATGGCCTTAACTGTTCAAAAATGGTTTGTCCAATCTTTATATGAGGGTTTGTTTTAGTAAACAATACATACAATTCATGTTTTGTTGTGTCTATCCAATGTTTTACATGGAGATCATAACGATTAGGACCAATCCTTTGCTTGATAACATCTCTACTATTTGATGAAGGGCGAGTATTATCATTCCAAAAACTTGTCACAAAGTTCCTAACAACATCTTCAATTCTATCAGAATGAGGAGCTCTACACATAATTGCCCAATTCCCTTCTGAGGTAGTATCATCCAAAATCTTTCTCCTTTTAACATATTTAGATATTGTCCTTCTACTAAAACCAAACTCAGATGATAGTGAAGAGATTTGTCTTTTTTGAGGCAATCTTTCATTTAATAAAGATGTCAACATCACTCTTCTTGAAATGGTCTTATCTAGTTTTCGAGATTTTTTACCAATGTTCACCAAACCTTTCTTAACATTATCAACAATAGATTTTTGTAGCTGAGAAGATTTCCTCTTTTGACTTGTTTTATCTATACCCAACAATTTCATTGGATCTATTAAGTCTTTATGAGTAAGTACAATTGATAACAATTGAGCTTTTTCTAGTGTAGTATCAAGATTGTTGAAATACGACATTATTTCTTTTCCACTTTTATTCATTGACCTCCTTTTAGTATGTCTAGGTTCTTCACTGAGATGTTTCAACTCATCCACATCCATTTCAAGTAAATGATCTAAATTTTTATAAGAAATATTTCTCTTCACCTGTTTAGCTAGATCCACAGTATGCTCATCCATATCAGTGGTAGGAGGTAAGGAGCCTGATCCCTCTCCTTCAAAGGTCTCCATTGGTTCAACTTGGACAATCTCCTCCCTATGTTCATCAACTATATTGTGTTCTTCAATAGGTTCGTTTGCCCGTTCTGCACATAAGTTAAGAGTTTGTGTAGGGTTCTTGAATTAATCAGAGATTATTCAATTAGGATTAAGAATAGGGGTGAATTTGGCTTAAAGCTTTACATGTTAAAATTAGCCCATTCAATTTGGTTTATTAAATTTAAATACTTTTAGGACCTTATTGTTATAACTCTAATTAAATTACCTGTTTAGGTTTAAAGTTCAATTTGTTCTCAAGTTAGGATTAAAGTTCAATCTCTAATTTTGAGCACTAATTTAACACATAAAATAAAATTTTGATAAATTAGAAATTCCAATTTTGAAAATTAAAAGTACAAATATTTTGATGCATGCATACGATAACTTAGGTGACCTCATATTAATTTGTTATGGACCATAATGTAAGTGGGCTATAATTTGTCACATGTGTGTATATTTAAGACCTATTATTGCATAATAGATCTCCTAATCTGAAATGTTTTTGCATGTACGTGAAGTTGAATATAAATAGTTCACCTAAATTATTCAACATGTTTAATAGGTTATAAATTTATGTCACATTTAAGACCTATAATCAATGTAATAGTCCTAATAGGCCTTATTATTAAAATCAGTATGACCACATTTGAAAAAACATTTCACAATTAATATACTTAACTACCCTTAAGACATATATATTATGTGATATTAAAGGACCTATCACATGAAATTACTTGTACATGTAGATTAAATATTCAATATATATAATTTAGAACCTAGAAATTATGACATAATAGGTCTTATTAATTTTATGACTAAATAGGTCTTATCTATTATAAATGAACTTAATTATATATGAGAAAAATGCAATTACACAACAAGCAAGTTGATGGAATTTGAAATTTGCAAATACACATTTATTATCTCAAATTAATTATGTTTTCCAATTAAAACAAAATTATTTTTAATCCTATTAAAAATATTAGATAAAAAATATTGAATTCTAATTAATTGATATGTAATACATATTAAATTAAATAGAAATAAAATTAAAAATACATACTTGCATCATGATATCTTTGTCTTCTTTGTTCTCGATATCTTTCTTCCGTTCAGGAGAATAATTCCTTGAAGTCTTATTTTGCCTTCTCTTCTTGTTCCCCATGCTTTTACAAAAAACCTTCAAATTATTGCCTTCAAAATAATTTTCAAATGTCTTCTCTCATCCAAAAATGCAAATTATTTTAATCATTTGGGTGATAAAAAGCGAAAAAAAATTATGGACATTTATACGATTCCACAAATGAAAAAAAAAATGAAAAATGCGTCAGCCCAAGTTCTAACGAAAACGGACAGTTAAAAATTGTTGGGTTCGCTCGAACATGACAGTTACAAAAATGTGCATGCCAAAATCAAGCTCATTGGTTCAAGCGAATGGGGGTTCACTTGAACCCCTTTTGGTTCAAGCGAACCCAATCCGATCGAACTCGTGTTTGTTCGAACCCGCAAAATTAGAAGTTTCTCCCAAAAAATTTCAGAGTTCTGAAGAATTAATGACTTCGAAGCTCTGGTTCAATGCACGAATGAAATAATCTTGATAACCCAAAAATATTAGATGGTAGTACTCAAAGCAAGCTTTCCAACGAGTATAATTTTGTTATATTTTGAATTTATTATGTTCTTGATTTTTTAATTTTATGAAAAATTGGTTTTTCACCGAACATGAACTTCTCTGTTCAACGCATTGGGAAAAATAAGAAACTAATTCAAAAAAATTCTGAAAAATATCTATGCCCTTGGTATTGATGTCTTCTTTCTAAGAAAAAATAAAAAATTGACTTTCGATTTATATAGAACAAGTTATGTGTTCAAACATAAACCTATGTTTGAATTATGACTAGTCGGACTTCAAAACTTTATAAAATGAAAAATATGGAACATATCACTATAAAACCAAATGCAAGCCCTGGATATTGATGTTACAAACCAAAATTCGAAAGAATTGAGTTTTTATCATTTATAGAAAAAAAGTTATGCATTTCGGGAGGCACATTGTAGTTTGCTGTAAAAAACTACTTTTCGAGGGAGATGGAAATTTTTTTTAAAAATCCTTCAAAAAAATTTGAAAAAAATGTATATAGAATCTACAAACAAAATGCTAGAAATCACTAATTTACATCATCTTCAAATTTTTAATAGTTTAAAAGTTATATTTGTCGGAAGTTGAAGATTATTTTAAAAATGTACATCTCATTGTCAAAAGTGGCAAAAAAGTGGGAACCATTATTGTGAGTTCACCTGACACCATATGACACTTTAGGACACCATATTATCTCTCACATTGTTTCTTTTCCTCAATTACCCTCGATCACCTCTCTTCTCCTATGGGTTTATAGATACTTCCCTCTCCCCCTCTACCCACCCCCTAATTACTCTTTATGTCTCTCTTCACCTTTGTCCCCATCTCTCTTCTCTCTTTGTTGATACTTTCCCCTCTCCCCCTCTCCTCCTACCCCCTAATAATCTCAAACTATCCCTCTCATTCTCTCTTCACCCCAATCACCCCCTCTCTCTCTCCGCCTTCCACCTAATTACCTATAGCTCTCTCTCTCTCTCACACTCTCTCTTCCCCCCAATTAATCTCTCCTTCTCACCTCTCTCCCCCTCTCCTTTTTTTGATACTTCCCTATGCCTCTCCTTATCCCCTCTGAATTTTGTTGCTAGAGATGAGAATGAAATACAGAGAGACTAGTCTAGATCTTAGGGAAGCGAGAGTGACATAGAGGAGGAAATTATGAAGAGGTAGAAATATAAGCACCTTTTAGAGCTTGAGAGATTTAATGATGTATTCATTGATAGTTAGAGATATAGGTCTAGAGAGAGATGTATAAATATGGACAAAAGAGAGGGAGGAAGAAACAAATAGGTGGTGTGATAGGTTTAGGAGAGGGATGTGGAGAAAGGAACAAACATAGATAACATGGTTTATCAAAATTTATCGAACTCAATAAAATTCATAAATTTTCTATTATTAATTAATTACTTATTTAGTTTATTTTGAGATGATTGTTACAAAAATTCATGCAATAGGTAAATCATATGAAAAAGTTATGAGTTTTTTATGTTTTAAAAATGAAGGATGAATTTAAATGAATTATAATTATTTTGTAAAACAAATAATTGAAAATATACCTATTCTGTATCATAGATCTCTTAATTACCTTTCCAACGCTTATAAAAAATCAAAATTTTGATATAAAACGCAAAAGTTATGCCCAATTTACTAAAATATATATATTTTTTTTTTCAAAAATCGGATATTCGATTTTATCCAATAAAATCCGATATCCGATTTTATCCGATATCCGATTTTAAAACATAAATTTTTCCCTCCATATTTAGGTTTGGGTTTGCTTTGGGATTTGGCTTGGAAGTGACAAGCTTGGAAAGTCAACTGAAAAAACTTGTTTTTCAGTATTCCTTGATTTTCTAGACTTTACACTGGTGGCTGACGACTTTTTTTATAGCCAAAATTGATAAAATGAATTGAATTTTTTAAGGACGTTCTCAGCTTTCCAACAATATAAGGCTTTTCTTATTTTGACTTTAATAAATAATTATTATTTATTTTCTATTTGAATTCTGATAAAAGTCCTGATTGATATACTGATTGAAAAATACTCATAACTTTCAAACCGCATAACATTTTTTGAATCTGAAACATGCGTCACATCCTATGCTTCGTCTACTATAGGGAAAAATTTAAAAAAATTGAATTTCATAAGGTTTTGACCAAGTTAAGGTGGTCAGACGTAGGAGTTTCTGAATTTCTGAAAAGTTGTAGTAAAAAATTCATAAATAATTATTTACTTTATAAAAAATTATAAAAAAATATGTCTCACATCCGGACATGAGTCTAATACTTATATTGTAAATCTTATAAAAAAATATTATGATTTGATTGTGATTAGGGTGGTCAGACATACACCTACTTCTTATCTTTTTCTTGAAATTTTTGTACCACTGCATTGAAATTTGAAATTTTCATCAAATAGAAATTTTTTTTTCAAAAAACAAATAGTAGCTTAAAAACTACATTCAATTTTCTATAAATTTTCTTCTTACACATTTTAAAAATAATGTTCATAACTTATTCAATTTTTCATGTCAAGTTGCAAAACTCTGATTTTTTGAAATTTCATTGCCACTTAAGGGCCTGTTTTGGCACACCATGATCCTGCACATACCCGTAATGCAAAAATATTTGCAATAGCTTGAAAGTAACAATTTTGTATTGAAAATATAGATAAAATGCATTGCTCTACTCAACAAGTCGAATACATTCAACAATTTCTCAAGGAAATGTAATGCAAAAATGTTTGTAGTAGCTTGAAAGCAACAATTTTGTATTGGAAATACAGATAAGATTTTGTATTTATTAAAATACAAATAAAATTTTGTACTTATTAATGTACAAGATACTTTTTTGTATTTATTAAATATAAAAATAATTTTTTGTATGAATATATTATATTTCATCCGATATTGTATTTCTTAATAAAATGCACTACACGTACTCATATTTACTCTTTAACGTTACTATTGAAAAAATCAACCCATAAGTCATAAATAAAAAAATAATACTGAAATCATGAGTTTATAATAGTGATATTAATAAGTACTTTTTTTGATAGCGAATATTTATTAAATGAGCTATCATATTCATTGTGGGAAAAACAAAATATTGCTGACATTAAAAAAACTTGGAATAATGGATGAAGGAATCCACTGAATTTAAATATAAATTGGGTAGAGGAAGATGTGGATAACACTCTAACTACTACTCACTCAGAAGGTTTAGACATGGAATCAAATTTATGGATATCACAATTAGAAGTTCAGTACAAAGAACAACGTACAAGGTTTATGTAAGGTGGATTTATCAACTTCACGAAAGATCAAATTAGTCTAACAACATAGTTTTAAACATTAAGTGTTTTCTTCACTTATTTAGTTAAATCTATAATGAGATAAGCACATTATTGCAATCTTCAATTTGATATTACTCAAAAGAGGAATAGGCATGTAGATGCATTTAATTATTTTTTATTGAGCTATGTTTCCAGCATTTATAATAAAAGTATGCATTTTTCATATATTTTTGTCTTCACTCCTCTTAGAATTTTTATTTTTAATTTATTATTTCTAATACTATCAAATGATATTTATTTGTATATTTTCGATTTATTTAAGTTCTCTATGTGTTTGATACATTAGCTATGGTTCGACCAAGGAAACACTTCTTCGAGACTGAAGAACAAAGAAAACAACAATAGAGAGAATATCAATGAGAATATCGTAGGTGACGTATGCAACAAGTGATAGATGCTCAAATGGATGAGTCTACAAGCCAAATAAATAAAGAAGATAGAGAAAGATGTGCTAAACATATAGCAGAAATGACAAATGAACAGTTACAAGGTGAAACAATACTAGAGGAAAATGTTAATAGGAATATAGTCAATCAAATACATGAGCATTGCTCTCATTATGAGCAACATAGAAACATAAATAGAAATACACGTCAACGCATATCTGAGGAGGCTCACTCACAAGAAGTCATAAGAGATCAAAATTATGTTGAGGTGTGTCCTATACATACTGAGGCAAGAGTAAAAAGTAATCCCCAAATAGGGGAAACACAACAAATCAGGGATCATGAAAATATCAAAATGAATGTGCACAAAGTAGCTTTTCAAAGGAATGTAGAAGAGGAAGGGCCAAGTTCAACAGAACATGTTGCAGAAACACCTGAAAATGTAAATCAACAGGGACAACAATTCACTACTGAATCATTTGAACATGACATCCCAAATGCCAGTAAATTACTAGAGACTGATTTCATGAAATTTCAAATGGCATTTCGTAATAAATTAGATAGGTTGGCATCACCAACAATGTGCCATATTTGTCAAGAATCTTATATTGGAATCAATGTCTCCCGCAGTCCCCAAGGGCCTATTTGTACTAGATGCAGACAAGAAAAAGGCAACCACAGATTTTCATGTGAAAATAATATGGATCCCGGGCCCAACCAATAGAATTGGCAAATTTATCTCAAGTGGAAGAAATGCTAATTGCATGTGTTAGCCCAATTTTGCAAGTGACACATGCAACTGGTGGTTAGTTCAAATACAAAGGACACACAATAAGCTTTCCATAGAACATTGAAAATATGGCCAAAAAATTGCCACATTTAGTTAAAGATCTTCCATTGATTGTAGTTCGCAGAAAGGATCAATGTGGGACAAGCTATAATTTCACAGTAAATAAATATTGTGTCTACACAGCCCTATGATACAAAATTCAACATGATAAGTTTTACTCTAATGTAATTATTGATGAAAATGCTCTAGATAATATACCGCCAAATTTAAATCATAATGTTTTTAACAAGTTAAGAACTGTGCATATGGAGTTTGATCCTGATAGAAATGAAGTTGTTTTTGTGGGCCCCCTTATGGAGACAGATGAGAGAAACATAATAGAGCATACAACGTCGATGGCATCCAAACCACCAAATGCCCAAAGGGAAATGGAGTTGATTCATGCATGGGTCAACAATCCTAATGTAGACCAAACAACAATGATGGATTGGCCCATGATCGGTGCATCTCCCATAAATGAATATACAACGCCAAGATTGCTCAACATGACTTTCCCATCTTTATTTCCCAATGGTAAATGTGATTGGTTGGAACCGAGACTAAGGAAATTGCATCTACATGAATTTGCCAAGCACCTCCTACGATACAGAGATAATAGATTTGGTAAGCATCCAAGATTTCGTTATTATATGATGAACATGATTATGAGACATCGAGCGCATAGCTCCACAGCTGTTTGTGTAAAAAGAAGTCTACACGAAATGCCAATCACAATACAGGAGTTGCGTGAACACATGGACAACACACCACATTCGCATCTAGTAGATAGATTGATGCGATTTGGAACCAGTTTAAGGGGAAAAAGATCTTATTGGACAAAGTGTCGAGCAAAATTAATAAACATGCTTCACCAAATTGGAACACCGACAATATTTTTCACATTAAGTGCAGCAGACTTGTACTGGCCAGATTTACATGCATTGATGCCCGGAACACCACCAAGCAATCCACGAGAAGCACAACTATGGAGAAAACAAAATGTCATCGACTATCCTCACATTGTTTCACAATACATGCATTCACGATACTCAACTTTTAGGAAAGAGATCCTCGACAAGGGCATGAATGTCAAAGACTATTGGTGTAGATACGAATGGCAACATAGGGGATCCGCACATGTGCATGGTTTTATATGGTTAAATGGAGCACCAAATATGGATAATATTGATTGGAATAATCCAGATCAATTGTACTATGCTGAATCATATCTACACGATTTAGTTCATGCATGTAACCCTCGACAAGACACACACCTTCAAAACATACAGGTACTATTACAATAAATTAGCAAATCAAGCCCTTTTCATATTATACACAGTTTAAAATAAGTATAAATAGAGATTGACAATTTTTAATCCACATTCTAGGTATATCGAAATTTCAATCTACACCCATGTCTAAAAAACACAAGACAACTGGTAGAAACTTCTCTCCATGATGACTATGATGAGATTTTGAATACTGTTCAAAGACACACAATGTGTCGAGAGGGTGCATGTCTACGCAAAAAAAAAGGGAAATTGGTTTGCAGGTAAATATTTCCTAACCAATTTTATTCATTTCAAATGTAAATATTGTCTATCTTGAATATATTACTTTGTTTACTAATAAAATATGTGAATGACATATAGGTATAATGCCCCATGGCCGTTAAATTTAGAAGCTTCTAGAATTTATAAAGACTCAGAAAGTGGTGAAATGAAATTTGAGCCTTTCAGAAACGATGGCAGAGTTAACTCATATAATTGATACATACTCCAACTATGGAGAGCAAATATTGATTGGTAACCTGTTATGTCAAAACATGCTGTAACTAAATATATTGCAAAGTATGCAGCCAAAGCTGAAAAAAGCTCAGAAGCATACCATCAAATGTTATTACGATTAGCAAATGTAGAAAATCTTGATGATTTAGCAGCAAAAGCATATAGAAGGCTTCTTACCGAAACACTAATAGAAAGGGATATTGGAGCCCAAGAAACAAGTCACATGCTACTAGAACTTCCATTGGTACAAAGCAGTAGAACATTTGTCAACTTAAATGTTTCAAGGGAAGTATTCAAATGCGTAGACTTAAATACTGATGATGACAATGAAGAACATACCATATCTTTCATCGATACATATAGGAACATGCCACAATTTTTGGAAGCTGTGTGCCTTATTGATGCTGCAAAATCATGGATATATAATAGAAAAAGAAGAGGAGAGAACAAATGGAGTCCAAGGAAAGTCGCTGCTATTGTAAGAGTATTTCCTAGATTTCAATCAATTCCTACACGTCACTCAGAAAAATGGATTGATTTTTGCTCTTCAGAATTGTTTCTCTATAAGCCTTTTCATGAAATTCACATAGATATTGGCCACAATGATGAATCAATAGTTGCAACATGGGACAACTTTAGATATAATCAATGGCACCTAGAAAGGAGAGGAGATATTGAAAATAGTGAAAATGAGGTTGATTCAGAATCTGAAGACAACAATGCCCAAGGTACTGCCACAGAGAATGAATGGGAAATTTTATCTAGACTTCATCATGGATAGATTATGCAAGTTTGAGAAATAGATATGTTGGGGAGAAGAGATATAGATCGACGGACAGTCTGGTGTCAAGAATTTCAAGGTGAACAATACACGAATGAAGCTACAAGTTTTATTAACATAATTAGAAATAATGGTTGTCTTATTCATGATGACATACCACAATGTGTGGACTATGGAAACCTAAATGACAAACAAAACAAAGCAGTCAACATTATAATGTCCCACTATCATACATATCAAAATGTATCACCCTTATATATGATAATTCAAGGCACAACAGGAACGGGTAAGTCATACTTGATCGGTGCAATAAGTCAAACATTAGAAAATGCAGCCTCTCCACAACACTCTACTCTACTTCTACTTGCACCAACAGGAGTTGCAGCATTCAACATTGGAGCATCGACGATTCATTCTAAGTTGAGAATTCCAATAAAAGAATTCAGTGAGCTACAAGGGACAAGACTTATGACTTTCCAAGAGGAAATTTCTCACATAAAGTACATATTAATAGATGAAATGAGCTTCTTGGGAGAGATGTTACTTGAAAACATAGACTCTCGTCTTCGACAAGCATTTCCATAAAATAGTCATAAAAGTTTTGGAAGTATGATTAACATTTAACTTTCTTAGAATAATAGATCTACATTTTTAACACATTTACCTAGTGTTGAATATGTGTATTAAAATATTTTTCAAGTATATCTATGATATTGGTCGAAGATTTGGCACAATTGCCTCCTGTCAAAGATAGAGCGACATATGAAAGCAAAAGGCGTGCAAGGATACTATGGGAAGAATTCAAAACTATAGTTACTTTGAGCCGTATTTTCAAACAAGATGGACAAAGCAATGAACAAGAAAGATTTCGTCTTCTTCTAACAAACATAAGGGATGCAAACCCTACAATAGATGATTGGATGTTACTTATGTCAAGATCATATGGAAACATGAGTATTGCAACAAATGATGAGTTCGAAAATAGTGTTCATTTATTCTCGACAAATGATAATGTGCACAGTCATAACAAAAGAAAATTGTACTCATTAAAAAACCCTATTGCACGAAGCATCGCTATAAAAACAAAAACACTTAGTTCTATAGAAGGCGATGGAAATGATGAGTTCGACATGGAACTATTACTCAACAAATATGCAAGGGTGATGTTAACTTCAAACTTATGGATAGAAGCAGGTCTTGTCAATGGAGCACTAGGATATATTCAAAGTATTGTATATAGACCTAGAAGTGCACCATCTTTGCCACCGTCATATGTACTTGTAGATTTTGATGGTTACTCAGGAATTCCATTTGATGATCGTCATCCCCAAAGAGTTCCAATTCCAGAAATTGACAAAGCTAGCACAAAGCAAATTCCATTGAGATTGGCTTGGGCTTTAACCATACATAAATCACAAGGGTTGACACTAGACAGAGCCACTATTGATATAGGCCCCACTGAAAGAAGTGGTCTCACATTTGTAGCAATATCATGTGTCAAATCTTTGCAAGGACTATGGATTATGCCGCCCTTCACATATGACAGATATGAAAAAATGAAGAGGGGAAAACAAGTTGCCAGAAGAAAGGAAGAAGAAAGCAGGCTAAAATCCTTAGAAGTTATTTGATCTAATAAATGTTGTTAACAAAATTCTTGAAATTTGTACTTTCAAAAATTAGCAATGCTACTTATGTCTTCTCTTATAATCATGATACTTTCTCTCCTCACCCAGAAGTTTGGTAATAAGAATCTACACTTGGTTCAATTTATTGGATATCCAAAGAGTTTGGTAGTTGAAACACATTGATTGATGCAAATTAATTATTTGAGGAGAAAAATGTATAATTTAATTTTTTTATTTAATCATATATTGTAGGTTTATTTAGACTAAAATATATTTTATTAAATAATATGTTTATGAGATGTAAATATTTTTATGTAAAATTAATATGATAATATATCTACATATTATGATTGAAAAACAAAATGGACACATTCATTCTCTATAAAATTTCTCAACATTTAGTAAGTCATTGAATATATTTTAATTCAATAATTTAATCAAATATAAAGGCTAATTTACTTTGTTTAACATCATTTTCTTATGGTTTTATATTTTTTATGTTATTTTAAACGTTTTTAGTGAGATTTAACCATATTAAGCCAACTAATATCTTATTATGATCAGGATGGATACCCCTATTTGTCTACAATCCACAAGGAGCATGGTGTCACTTTTGGGTGATGTGACAGACCCGAGGTTGTTGCAAATGCTTTCAATGAGGGACCCGCTTATCCTGCATGCGGTTAAAGAGGTCCTAGGGACAAAGTTCCTGTGGGCTTACCACAAGTACAGGGTCAACATAGATATCACATCCATGTTCTTGGCATTAGCCCTAACAATAGGTGTGGTGAAATCTAAGGCAAAAAATTTGTGCCAAAGACTCCTCTAGCACAAATACCTAGGGGATATAGATGCAGTGCTTGACAATGTGGATGCACAAAACATGGTTCCTATGCCCCAACAGTACTATCTAGGGACTGACCGGGGTTTCATGGGAGAGGTCAAGAAGTTTCCCCTGGTCACCAGGATGGAGCCAAAAGAATTGAGAAGCAAGAGGATTGACATGGAAAGAAATTTGGAATTTTTGCAAAGGGTAACCGATATCCTTCCTCCTTTGACCAGAGAATGGATGCGGATGTACAAACAACAAGAAGGATACTGCATACCAGATGAAAGCGATGGGGAGGAGGATAGACTGGATGTGCCAACTCTACCAGATTGTGGAGAGGACTGGATGGTGAATGATGTTAGAGAAGTAGAAGACATAGCAAGAGGCCCGATGCACAAAAGATGCAAAGGGGATTGCTCGATAGTTGCTTGAGCAGCCCATCCCAGGAGGATGAAGAAAGAAGTAGAAAAATGAGGGCTGTCACTAGACCCAAACAACCCACTGTTCAGTGAGATACGTGGACCGAGGGATGCAAAGCATAGATGACTCTACTAAGGTTGGGTTTCCTATAAAATGTTTTTTACTGTCTGTGTATTTATTTGTTTATTTAGTTATGTTAGCCAGAATATACAATGTAATAGATCGTACAAACCAGCAATTTTGTAGCTATAGATGGTTGGATTTTTGGTGTTAACATACAAATAGATAAGGAGAGAGCAGGCAAGGTTGTAGCCGCAAGAAAACACTATTTTGTTCTATCTTTTTTTGATACAATATAAAAGGAGCTGGCCCAATCCAACAATTTACTTATCAAAAAAATATCTTATTCTGATGATTTATTTTTTTATTAATTTTTTAATTTAATCATATATTGTAGGTTAATTTAGACTAAAATATATTTTGTTAAATAATATTTTTATGAGATGTAAATAGTTTTATGTAAAATCAATATGATAATATATCTACATATTATGATTGAAAAGCAAAATGGACACATTCATGAATGACTATTCTTATCTAATTTAAACAAGCAATCATTCTCTACATAATTTCTCAACATTTAGTAAGTCATTGAATATATTTCAATTTAATAATTTAATCAAATATAAAGGCTAATTTCCTTTATTTAACATCATTTTCTTATGGTTTTATATTTTTTATTTCATTTTAAATGTTCTTAGTGACATTTAAACATAGTAAGCCAACTAATATCCTATTCTGATGATTTAATTTTCTTCAATTATAAATAAATATTTTCATTATTTATTTCATACATTGTTTGTGCTATTAAATATAGTGATTTTATAATTTTATCACAAATTATGAATACTTTATTATCATCGTTCCTAAATGATAACCCTAACTTTACTATTTTTTTTATTTTCAGCAAATACTTGGAAATATGGATGTTTCACAACATGAATCGGAAATCATTGTTCAAAGTCCAACTGCATCTATAAACTCAAACTATAAACTCAAACAATTTTGTTGAAACTCCTATTGACAAATGTGCGAGAATTGTTTTAGAATGCTGCAACAAAATTGTCAAAGAAATTGAAAACACGAGCTTAATGATCGATGATGTCGAAGAACTTGAAATATTAAAAATGGAAGATGTTGCTAAAAAAGCTCGTGATGCATCTGCAATAGTGTCCAGATTTCTAGATATTATGAAAGAAGTATATTTTGATCATCTTGTAAATAAAGGACGTAACACCATTCTCATCACTAAAGAATTCATGATGTATTTACACCATTACAATGAAGTAATATTAATGTAAGTTACTTATTATTTGAACTTCATCACTTCTCACTTATTCAAGTTCATTGTAGCAAAGCATGCATTTTTTCTCCTATATGAGAGTTGAAAGGACAACAATAATATTAATTGTTATACATGTAGTTTTCTAAATGTGTGGCTTTAAATATATGTATTAAATGGTTGTTTAACAAATATATATGAAATGTTAAATGTTTAGCAGCTAAATATAAAAAAAAATTAACATTTTTTTACAATATTTAAATGTAAATTAGAAACATTTGCCATTTTTTTGAATTATAATATAATATAAAAGAAATAATACCATTTAAAACAAATTTTAAGTGGGTGTGTGGTAACGTATAAAACTTCCACTAATAATATCTTTTATTTTTAGAACATATTTTGTGCTACTATTTATTTGTAATATACATGATTCTCTAAGATATGTGACATCAAACAATCCTAGATCAAATTATAATCCTAACACTAACTATAATTAGGGTTACACTATTAATAAACCCTAACCCTAACCATAAACTTAACCCTAACACAAGACCTAACCATAACCCTAACCATAATCATAAACCTAAATCAAACCCTAACAATGATGTAAACCATGACCCTAGGGATAATACTAAACTTAACCCTAAAAATAAACCCTAATCCTAATGCTAAACATACATTATATAATCATAAACCAATCATAATCCTAACCCTACCCCCAATTATAATTATAACCCTAACCCTAACCCTAAATTTGATATAAACTCTAAACAAAATTGTAAAACTAATAATAAATCCTAACCCTCACCATAAACTTAACCCTAACACTAAACCTTAGACATAACCTGAACCCTAACCTTAATTGTAATCCCCAACCCTAATGCTAACCATAATCCTAGACCTAAACCAAACCATAAAATTGATGCTAACTCTAACCATGATATAAACCCTAAACAATATCACAACCTTAACCGTGAAACCTAACCCTAATCATAACCCTAACCCTTACCCTAAACCTAGCCCTACAATGATGTAAACCTTAGTGTTCACCATAATAGAATTCTTTACTCTAACCTTGACCATAATCCTAACATTAATCCTAAATCCTAACCCTAACCATAATTTTAGACCTAAACCAAACCCTAACCTTGATTAGAACCCTAATTGTATCCCTAACAATGATGTAAACCTTAACTCCGACCATAATACTAACCCTAATCCTAACCCTAATTATAATCCTAAAGCCTAACTCCAACCTTTATCCTAAACCTAAACCACACCCTAACATTGATACTACCCTTAACCCTAACCCTAACTGTAATCCTAACAATAATCCTAAATCCTAACCCTAACCATAATTCTAAACCTAAACCAACTCCTAACCTTGATGTGAACCCTTATCGTATCCCTAACAATGAACCTTAACTCTAACCATAATACTAATCTTAACCCTATCCATAACCATAATACTGACCATTAAATACTATTTTATATTATCATTAAATAAATTCCAATATATATCTTACATTTTAGTATATGCTTTAATCTTGTAAAACATATATATTTATTAAAAATAGTCTAAATGGATATATTTCATATACCTAGATATATAATAATATAATAATATTAAAATACTATTATATAATTCAACTCAAGGAAAAGACCCTATATAATTATATATTGTATTTATTTTATATTTTCCATGTCGCGTCGCGTGACTGCCACTAGCATATATGCCTTAAATTTTAATTTAATCTATATAAAATATGCCGAGAGATATCCTTCTCGAGGCGTCTATTTTTAATCAATTTTACACCCTAAATTGAAATAGACGCCTCGAGAAGGATATCTCTTGGCATATTTTATATAGATTAAATTAAAATTTAAGACATATATGCTAGTTATTAGCTAACACGCATGTCAATGTCTAAAAAGGAAATTGAAGTTTTCTTTCAATGCATATGGAAGTATGATTTTTCTTAAAAAAATAATAATATATAATATTTAAATTATTTTATTTTATTTAAATTATTAAACCTGGAAAAGCAAAAGTCATTTAATTTGACATATCAATAAAAATAAAAATAAATTATTTTTGTTTTTTTGAAAACAAAAAAATATTTCCTTTATTATTATTATTATCATATTCTATATGTTTTAAATGCAATTGTTTTTTTCTTTTGAAGAGAAAAAAATACTTTTATTTATTTTTAATTATTAGCTATATTATAATAAAAATGCATCAAAGAATTAAAGAAAGTTTCTAAATTCATGTTTAAATAATATTTGTGATAATTTTTTTTAAAAAATTTTAAAAATGGAAAATAATTTATTTTTATATTTAAAAAATTAAATTAATATTTGTTTCTAATAATATTATAAAATGAGATGTATTAAAATCATTTATTTATATAAGATAATAAAAAATTAAAATGCTATTTTATTTTAAATTATTAATTTTTTAGCACCACACTTTCTTGAATAGGAATAATATTATAAAATGATATATAATAATATTATATTATTTACATAAGATAGTAAAATAATAAATTACTATATTGTTTTATATTATTAATTTCTACCACCACGCTTTCTTATTTGTGTTATAAAATAAGAATAGATAAAAGAGTGGATAATTTCTAATTTTCTATTTTTTTCAATTTTCAAAATATAAGTTTCTATTTAACTATACATGTTAGATCATTGCTAAACTTATTTCTTTTAAAACACTTAAAACACTTGTTGAGTGTTGATGGTGTGGTGTTTGAGCATAGTCCTATTTCTCTTTGTCTGTTTTGTTTATTATTTTTTTATTTTCATGCACTATGGGTTATTATGTCTGTTTTGTTTATTACTTTTTTATTTTCATGCACTATGGGTTATTATGGGTGGGGGATAAGACAAACGGAGAAAATATTTGATAGGCCCAACAGAGTTTTCACTGTCAAATGACTTGGATTGTCGAAGACTACTATAATTTTATTTGCATGTGATGATTTTTGATAAAAGAAAATAATTAAAACATGTTTAAATTTTATTTTGATTTTAATTTTTGATTTTAATTTGCCTTATATATTATCCTTTGAATTAAGGTTAGTTACAAGTAGACAAAATTCTAATTTTTAATTAAGTCTTGTTATATGCATGATTATGGAAATATTGAGAAACTTGGATGGAAATTCTGATTTTGTAGATATAACTGATGATAATATTGATTTTATAATATTATTATTAAACGTATCAACATTAACAACGAATACAACTTTTTGCACAAATAAAAGATAAAAAATACAAATTTTATGGTAAATTTATGCTAAAATGTCATTATTGATTCATTAAAAAAAATTGAAATTGTTTTAATTAGAAAGCTATTATCCTCATACCAATGCTAAAAAATAATTAAGGGTTTTCAATTCTCAATTCGATTATGCTTCTAAAATTTGTTTACTCAAAAAAGATTAAGGAACTATGTTAAAAGTATTTTTTCATATTTATAAATTCAATATAATATCAAACTTGTTATTTTTAAAATATATATTTGTTTGATTTTCAATTCTCAATTCCGTTATGCTTCTAAAATTTGTTTACTTAAAAAAGATTAAGGAACTATGTTAAAAGTATTTTTTATTATAATATCAAACTTGTTATTTTTAAAATATATATTTGTTTTCTTTACATTCAATTCTTAGTTCCATGTTGCTTTTATAATTTAAATACTTAAAGTAAATTAAGACTATACAAAAATTATCTTTTTATATTTTTAATATGAGATCAATAAGTAGGCAACGACAACCAGATAGAAGTTGTAGAGGAGGTGCAAATGTTTAAGAGGAGCACTCGCCATGCAGTCGCGGAGGTACTGGGGAGATGAGGCGGTGGTAGATCCACCTCCTCCCAAAGATCCATTTGGCAAGCACGTAGGACACACTCCGTAGTGGGTTTTTTGCAAAGGAAAATGGCTTGATGCCCTAGTTTCGCTTGCTTGCGATGGTTGGGGAATCACATTTGCATTTCCTTCCTCTATGTATTTCAAAGGGTTTTTTCGGCAAAATAGAAATTGGGGTAAAACTTTGAGAAATTGGCAGAAGAATGGCCAAAAGTAGTTTCATCATGCTAGGGTTTTTGATAATAAGGCTCGGCTTGGCCTGTCGAGAGACTCTGCTAATTCACAGCCATTAAAAAAGAGCTCGGAAGGTCAAGATCTGAATTTTGTTTTTCCTTCACAGCCTACTTCATGCCCGGTTCCATTAATTGATGCCTCAGATGTTACTTTAGGAAACAAGGTGCATGATCTTCGAGCTTTGGTAGTTGTTATCCATGTTTGGGGTGACTCTCTTCCTTTGTCTAAGCTCCATTATAAAATACATGCACATTGGTATGGCACCTTATATTTCCATGTTCGTCTCTACAAGTTCGTTCATTGTTATTTTTTATTCTACATCTGCTAGAGATAAGGCATTGTGTGTCCCATTTTTCTGGCTTGGACAAAATCTAATCTTTGTAGAAACTTGGAAGCCCTTTCTTGCTTCCTCTAGGGTGATCCAAATCAAGTCCCCACCTGGTTTAAACTTCCTTTGTTGCCATCAGAATTCGTTGAATTTGATATTTTAACTAAGATCGGGGATTTTTTTGGCAAATTTCTGTTATCTCATTCAGCATTTGAGGATGGGGTAGTGGTGGTAAAAATATGTGTTTTAATTTCACCTAAACTTTCTCCATCAAAGTTTTGTAATATTCAGTCTCCTTTTGGTCTTTGGCATCAAAATTTGTTAAAAGATTCTGGGAATTTTGGTTGTTCTTCGATGACTATGGACTCTCCTCTATTTTTTCACATGAAAACCATACAATTTGGCTAAGGTGTTATTGATTCCTCTTTTGATAGGAATGTGGAGTTGTTTGTCTGGAGTGAGAACCATTTAGATATATCTGCTACTAATTTACCTCCCCCTAAAAAGGCTATGTTCATGCCTGAAGCTTCGACAGAGCTTTCTCTGCATTCTATTCCTCCCCCGAGGACTGGGTGTGTGAAGGGTTCTTTTTTGAATAATTCTAATGTTGCTAATGGTGCTTTACCTATGGGAAAGTCTTCTGCAGAGCTTGGGAAAGTTTTAGGGTCTGAGATACAATTTCCTGAAGGGCTGAATACCTCAGAACATCTTGGGGATGTTGATGTTGCCCCAGATGAGTAGCTTATTGCTCAGGTGCAAGATATTGCTAATACAAATAAGATCTCTCTTAATTCTGATCATGCCAATAAAGTGATTTCTTCAATCTCGGTTGATTTGGGTACTTTGGAAAATGATTTGGCTGCTTTTCCCACTACAAACTCCTTTGATGTTCTTAATCTGGATAAAGCCATAGTGACATTTGATCTTGGGCCATCTTCGGCTCACATTCTTCTGGATAAGGTAAAGGGTCGGGTGGCTTTGGCTCTAGAGAATATATTTCCTCCAGACACTTCTTTGGGAAATTTTGGTGTTCCTATAGTACAAACCCCTCTTTCTCCCACATTGTGAACTCTTGGGAAAAGAGATCATAAACCCAAATCTATTAAAACTTATCTTGAAATTGATGCGGGAATTCAGTCAACTCTTGTTTCCTCTTTGGAAACTTCCAGAAAGAAGAGATCCAAAAAACCCTTTAGTCCACCAGTCACAAGAGGCTTGGCGACTAAGCGTAGTCTTCACAAGACCTTTTTGGCAAGTAAGGTTTCTCCAGTTTCTTTGGAAATCTCGAGGGGAGCAGATGCCTCCCCTTAGGGCCAATGAGGATTTTATCCTAGAATGTTAGGGGCTTAAATGCCCCTAACAAGCAACACTTGATTAAGTCACAATTGGACTTAATGAAATGTGATGTGTTCATGATTCAAGAAACTAAGTTAAATCTCTCTTTGGTTGATATGTTATTCTCTTCTTGGAAAGCATGAAATTTTTGTTCTTCTCCCTCTTTCAATGCTTCTGGGGGTCTTGCGTTTCTTTGGAAAGATTCTAGTGTTCATTTCTCATTAATTGCTTCTTCATCCAACTAGATGCTTGGTCTAGTCAAAACTAGGATATCTAACTTAAAATTTGGGATCTTTAATGTTTATGGGTCGTCTGGGGTTTTAGAAAAAAGAAACCTTTGGGAATTTTTGGCTTCCCTTGCTGCCCCACTGTGCAATGTTTTTCTAATTTTGGTGGGGATTTTAATGCAATTACTAGTTTGAATGAAAAGGCTAGGGGAATCATCCCTAACAAGCATTCTATGTCAGATTTTTGCTTCTTCATTCAGTCTTTAAATTTGGTTGATTGTAAACCGCTTAATGGGACATTTACATGGACCAACATGTGTAGGGACTTTTGCCAAATTGTTGAGAGATTGGATCATTTTCTGGTTTCAGAAAACTGGTTCAGTTTAGCATAGGACTTTGTTTCCTCAGTTCTCCCCTTTACTGGCTCTGACATCTTCCTATTCAGTTTACTATTTTTGAGGATAGGGCTCCTCAGAAGTTACCCTTTAAGTTTGAGCCAATGTGGTTTCAGGATCAATCTTTCCTACCTTCATTAAAGCAATGGTGGTGTTCTGATCCATTCTTTCCTGGATCCTGAATGTTTGATCTTGTTAAGAAGATGGGTTTCTTAAAACATAAGATTAAGGTGTGGAATGTATCACATTTCAAGAACATTTTTAGGGAAAAGGCTAGAATTCAAGAAGAAATTGAACAAATTAATAAGACCATTATGGCTTTAGGAATGTCCTCTCTTTTGTATGATAGGTTGAAGTTGTTGAACTTTCAACTTTCTAAGACTTTGGCTAGGGAAGAATCTTATTGGAGGTAGAAGTCTAGAGATCTTTGGCTTTTCAATGGGGATAGAAATACTAAGTTTTTCCATTCCTCGACCAAGCTCAAGAGGCAGCATAATCGAATTTCTTGCATTACTGACTCTAATGGAAACAATTTGGTAGATGAGGAAGAGATTGCTTCCGAAGCTGTTAGGTTCTTTAAGTCACTTCTTACAGCGGACCCAGTTGTGTTAGATAATGAGATTGTGCAATCGATCCTCTCTTTAGTTTCTCAAGAAGATAATAAGAAGCTTAAATGGCTCCCTTTACTCTAGCTGAACTAAAAGAGATAGTCTTCTCCATGCATCCAGAGAAGGCCCCGGGTCCGGATTGGTTTACGACACTATTCTTTCAAAAGTGTTGGGAGTTTATAGGGAATGACGTATTGCTAGCCTTGGAGGAATCTAGAAGAAATAGGTCTATTCTTAGAGAGCTTAATACTACTCTTATTGCTATCATTCCAAAGGTGGATAATCCTACTTCATTCTTGGATTTTCATTCGATTTCCTTGTGTACTACTTTATATAAAATCTTTACTAAGGAAATTTTAGTTAGGCTATCTAGGCTCTTCCCTCGGATTGTCTCCCTAGAATAGGGAGGATTTGTTCCTGGTCGGGAAACATCTGAAGGTGCAATTGTAGCTTACGAAGTTCTACACTCCATTTCTCAACAAAAGGTTCTGGCTATGATACTTAAGCTAGACATGCTGAAGGCTTATGATCGGGTCAATTGGCAGGCTCTCAGGGTTGTTTTATATCATCTGGGCTTTTCGTGCTGCTGGGTTAAGTGGGTGTTTTCTTGTATATCTTCTGCTCACTTTTCACTTTTGATTAATGGTTCCCCATCAGGGCTTTTTGCTTCCTCTCGGGGACTTAGGCAAGGGGATCCTTTGTCTCCTTTTCTATTTATCCTTTTGGCAAAAGCATTAAGTAGGGCCATCTCTAGTGCTACAACTTTTGGTTTGTGGTCAGGTATTAGAATAGATGGCCTCCCTTCTCCACAATCTCATTGCTTGTTTTCAGATGACACGCTTCTGTTTAGGGCAACCTCTCTAAGGGAGGCTCATGTTGTTAAGAAAATTATCTATGATTATGCAGCTTTTTCTAGAAAAATTGTTAATAATCATAAATCGAAAATCTTTTTTGTGAATGTCTCCCCTCTAGTTAAAAATAGACTCATTCGCTTTTGGAGTTTTCAAGTTGGGACCCTTCCATGTGTATACCTGGGCATGCCTTTTTTTCCAGGGTCGGATAAGGCTTCCTTTTGGAACAAAATTGTTCATTCAATATCCTCCTGAATCTCTTCCTAGAATCATAAGTGGCTGACGATGGCTGGTAAAATTCTTTTAATTAAGTCAGTTTTGAATGCCATTCCCACATATTTGATGTTCATTTTGCAGGCTCCCCCCCAAGTTATTAAGAACATTAGGGTCTCGCTTAGGACCTTTTTTTGGAATGATAACTTGTGTGATAAGGCGAGGATTCCTCTCTTGGCTTGGGATAAAATTTGTCATCCCAAAGAGCTGGGGGGTGCGGGCATTCATAATTTAACTGCTCAGAATAAGGCTTTGGGGGCAAAATTGGTTTGGAAGTTATATGCTGACCCTCATAGTAAATGGGTTGCCATCATGTTTGCTAAGTATTTAAGCGGTGCTTCCAGAGAAAGGTTTTTTATCGCTTCATCTCTTCCAAAAGGTTTGACTTTTTGGAATTTTTTGGTTTCATGTAGGATGGTTATTTTACCACATCTATCATGGGTTGTCAATAATGGGAAGAAAGTCCGATTTTGGGATGAAGTCTGGAATGGGTACTCTGCCCTTTCAGCTATTCAAGATTGGTCCCCTTTGTCTGGTATTCTATTAGAATTTTAGGGGCCTTTTGTTGCTGATTATTTTGACATTGTCTCCTCTGGTCCTTGTGTGATTGTGAAATGGAAGATTATCCCTCCCTTGTTGGTTGATATTAATCTTATTCTGGCTTTTGTGGAAGAACTTCACAAAACACCCCTTGTTTTCCAAAATAAAGAGGACTCATTGGTTTGGATTAAGAGTTCTGTTGGTTCTTATTCAGTTAAAGAAGGTTATAATTATTTAGTTCAGACTTCTCCATCCCCTTGCTGGCCTACTAAGCTTTTTTGGCACACAACTTATCTTCCTAAAGTAGGGTCATTTTCTTGGTTGGCAGTCCAAGATAAGGTTCTCACCGGAATGCACTTGGCCAGACTTGGGATTATAGCTGTATTTCCTTGTGTTTTTTGTGGTCATTGTATGGAATCCATGGATCATCTTTTCTTGTTTTGTCCATTTTCTTTTGAGTGCTAGTATTGGTTATTTGGCATGCTTGGCTGGTCTTCTGCGATAGGTCCCAATCTTCTTTCGCATTTCATGGCCTGGCCCTTGTTGTTTTCCTCATCGTTCTATTCATCCCTTTGGGTTGTGGCCCCATCACTGGGAATTTGGAATATTTGGCATGAAAGAAATTTTAGAATTTTTAATCATAAAAATACCACTTTCTTTGAAGTAATTGGTAAAATTCAAACCTCCATCAGTGAGGTGGTTCTTTCGTTCATTCATAAAAACTTAGATCATCTCAGTTCTTTCTCTCATTGGGATAATCAGGTTACTTGGAAATGGTCCGCACTTCGTCTGTTGCCTTCCCATGGGGCTGTATCAGGAGGTCTATCTTCTTTGGTTAAATGAAAATTGGTTAGATGGACTCCCCCTCCATTCCCTTCATTCAAACTTCAGTTTGATGGAGCCTCAAAGGGGAATCCGGGAAAGTCTGGTATTGGAGTAGTTATTTTTTTATCATTCTTCTGAAGTCATCAAAGTTGTGGGTAAACAAATTGGACATGGTGCCAATAACACGACTGAGTTTCAAGCTTTACCCTTTGTGCTTGATATCGCTCTTTCATTAAACATTAAAGACATTGTTATTGAAGGTGATTCCATGGTCATGTTTCAAGCGGTTGTAGCCAAGAAATGTCTATCTTGGCATCTTCAATATTTCTTAGATCACATTCTTCAGCAGTTAAAATGCTTTTCTACTTTTTCTATTTCGCATTGTTTTAGGGAGATCAACGTCATTGCGGATTTTTTAGCAAATAAGGCTGTTGTGGAGGGTGTCGATTTCCTGGAGGTCTCTCCCTTGGACATTCCTGCATCTTGCATGAAGATGCTTTCTTTATAGGTGGTCCTGCTTCTTGAAATCCTACTTTACTATCTATGCTTCGTTAGTATATGTATTAAAGATGTTGGCCTTCATGACAATTTTATGCTATTGATATCTTATGTTAGATTTCATTCATGGGGTTGGAAATTGGTTGGGTTTCTTCTACTAGTCTGATTAAGCACTTATTTTTTCCTCTTCTCTTCATTTGGTATCATGGTCTATCAGTGATTCAGGTAGTTGTTCTAATGATTGGGGATATTATGCTATTCGCTAGCTTTATCATTGTGTGATCATCCTCATATTAGCAGATTTCTTTCATGATGTGATAATTATGACATGGTGATCCCATTCTCAGTTGTATCGATTGTTGGTGGGCACTTATGGCTATCATTTGATCTTTGTCTTTCTTTTCACTCTAACATCATGTTCTATTTTCTATGGAGAATTCTTGCCAAATTTGGTGGATGGTGGCTTTTTTTGAGGAATTGGAAAGAGCAGTTAATGTGGTATTGCAGAGGTTTTCTTATTTTGATATTATTCCTTTGGTTACTACTTTGGATTATTCTTTGGTTCGGTCTCATCCTCCTCCCTGAGGGTCTTCAATATCCTTTCCTGCTTCTTATTTGGATCTGTCTATGTTTGCTCACCATATTCTTGTGGTGTTTAGACAGGCTAGAATTTGGGATGATGGCTCTGATTTATTGGTGGACATTCTTGACTCCATCTTCAGATGCTCCCTGTTAGGCTGATTCTTACAACTTCCTTTATATCTAATCTGGATGGCAATGCATTGCAATGTATCTGGGGAGTTTTGGTATGCCTATGGGATTTTTGTAATGGGTAGATAGGCTTGTGTTTTCTTGAGCAATACTGAAAGGTTTTCTTACTAGTTCTTTCCCTTCAGTGCTCTTTGAACCAGACACATGTAAAAATATATATAATCAATATAATTTTAGTGGTCTCATCCACTTTTATCAAAAAATAAATAAAATGTTTTTATATTTTTAATTCTATGATGTTTTTAAAATTTAATTAATTAAATAAATTACGATTGTGTCAAGCATCTTTCCATATTTATAAATATCAATATAGTAACAAAATTGTTATTGTTTTAAAATATCTATTTGTTGTCTTTGCATTCAATTCTCAATTCCATAATATTTCTATAATTTAAATACTTAAAATAAACTAAGATTATAAACCAAAACAAACCTCAAAACTTAACCAAATTGACCTCTCCAACACTAAAATTAAAATAAACCTTAACCATAAACTAAATTGAACCTTATGAATTAACAAAAAATTAATGAATAAGAAAAAATATTTCTCTATACTTTCGATTACACGATATTTTTAAAATTTAAGTACTTAATAAATTAGGATTATGTCAAAAGTATTTTTTCACATTTATAAATATCAATATAGCAACAAAATTATTATTTTTCATATATCTATTACTTTCTTTACATTCAATTCTTAATTTCATGACGTTTCTATAATTTAATTACAAAAAATAAATTAAAGATTATATTAGAATTATTTTTCTATATCTATAAATATGAATATAGTAAGAAAATTGTTATTTTGAAAAAATATATAAAATATTTCTTCATTCCTATCAGATATAATCTTTTTTTAAGTTTTCAATTATATATTCTCATGAACAATAAAAATAATTCAATACTAAGGCTTTGAATGTGATGAGGGATGGTAAAATTTCTTGATCTTCACATACACACAATATAGTCTATCATTACAAAAATGGTTCTAGAAATATTAATTCATAAACTATCATGTAAATATTATAAAATTACTTCAAATTGAATTAGGTGATAATATTTTGAATTAGACTATGATATATAAAAAAGAAAGAAAAACAAACTAAGAGGTCCCTTGAAATATTAACCTAAACCAAATTGAACCTAAATCTTAAACTAAATCGATACTTAACTCTAACACTAAACCAAATCAAATCCTAACCTTGAAAACCAAATTTAACATTGAACCAAATCAAACCCTAACCCTAACCATAAACCAAATTACACATTAAACTAGATTGAACCCTAACCTTAACACTCAACCAAATTGAATCTTAACCCCAAACCTTGAATTGAGCCTTATACTAACCCTAATTTAATATTTTTAAATTAAATGACAACCCTAATTAGTATCTTATCAGGTGATCTCATTTATAATTAATATGCCCTCATTAAATATTTTTAAACTAATATAATCTAATCCTATAGGTATCTCCACCCAACCTAGGAGACAATCTGCAAAGCATCCTCCACAACTAAGAGAGATTCAACACATGAGTTTGTATTGAAATAAGGTGAGTACAAATGCACAAGGAATATTGCATAAATTGGCAAGAGTAGGTGATGGGAGCACACAAGATTTGGACAAGTGTCTCCATCTGGAAGAGTTAGAGTCCAAATATAATTCTACAATTATCCATCTACCTAATAAATGTTGTTACCTAAGTAAGATTTAAGTAAATGTAAATAGTCAAATCTATTTACTCCCACACCTCCCCTTAAGTGCAACTTAGGGATTAAAGCATGCAATATGAGATTCATTATGTGTCTGACAACAAATCCATGTTAGGTACCCATGTACAACTACAATGCAAATCTTTCTCTCGCAAATGGAGAAAAGGAGGAAAACCTTGTGGGAGAAAAATCCTCTCCAAAAAGAGAATGTTTAAGGATTAAGAAGCCTCAAAATTATGTCCTAAAAAGATGAAGAACATCACTAAAGAATGAATTTGTAGACAACTAACAAAGAATAATATGGTGTTGTAACTAAAGATACTCCCCTGAAAAAGATGATTAAGATCACGAAGACAACAATCTGCATGAGTGGCCCAAACAACACTACTCAAACAATGATCAGATGGCAACAATGGAAATGCCATCTATCAAAAATAAAGATGACACATTAATCTGCATGAGTGATCTTAAAATAACTATACAACCCAGATGACATATAGATTTGCATGAGTGATCTTGAAATCACAATGCAACCAATGAAGTTGTGTGAGTGATCCCATCATCACTACTCAATAAATTCAAGATGAAAATATAGGTGCAATAGTCTAAAGATCCAAGATCAATTAAGGATAATTTCCTCCACAAAATAGGAATGCAAGAGTGTGGCGACTCACTTCGAGTGAATCTAAGGAAGCATTGGCACAGACTGTATATACCCCCCATAATGCTAACTAATAGTTCATTGATAGCATGCCACCAACCAATTTAAGGTCTAAAGTGACCAATATAGTACCTGCAACTAAACAAAGGGTGTGCATCTAACTACACACATGCATGAGGCATGAATCCCACTAATTCATCTATTGTCATGGCATTACACCCACTTTGACAAAAGCTATGATTGGTAAACAACAAAGACTCTACGCAAACGCCCACAACACTTTATAGTACAGTGTCAGTACAAAAATATGGCACAATTTATGCAAAATCCCCAAATACATGATGTGAAATTGCATCTCAATGTGTCTACAAAAATGTGCTTACAAAAAAATATGCACTAATGAATAGTGCATGGAACCAATTTTTTGATGATACTTAATTTTCTAAAAATAGACTATGTACATCCAAGTTATGGACATTTGAAGAAAAACATGATTAGGGCCTAACGACGAAAAAAATGACCCACCCCTCTTAAGCACCTGAGGACGAGGGTTGATCCTTTATGGGACTAGTATCTACTCAGCAAGTCAAAAAAAATGCCCCCCACGACAAAAAGGGCTCCAATGAGCACAACAATGGTAGGGTCTGGTGGTGGCTTTGTGTTCCACCCCTATACTGATAACCACTTTCGTATACAACATTTTTCATGAAATCGCCACACTCAAGATTTAGTGTCATTGAATATGAAGGCAAATAAAGTTGACCCGTGATTAAAGAGAGATCAAATATTAATGCTCTACTACAACACATACTATAGGTAGCAACAATAAATGTACTAATAAAAAAAAAAAAATTATTCAGACCTTGTAGAAAATTAAAGTTGATCCTTGTTGGCAAGGAAAACAATTGGCAAATATGATTGCCTACCAAGACAAATGTGAAAGTGCTACTAGCCAAAAATTATTGAGCCTAGAAAATACCTCATGCTACAATCATTAAATGTTGGCTAAACAACCAAGCATGATCGAGTCACATCACATGGAATAACAAATCACATAATAAATACACCGACAAAGGAGTGAAGAAGGCCAATATATCTACTCTACTCAAACAATGTGTTGCAAGTAAAAAAGAATGCAATAATTTCTAATAATAAATTTGTCACTATAATGAAGATGTGAGTCCAATCAAATGAGAGTACGATTTGAATCTTAAACAACAAATAAGCAACTAAAAAATGTATCAACTATAATCATTGCAAGAATCTCCACCATGTAGGACAATAAGATCATCATCAACAGGACAACCACAAAGACATTTCTTTCACAACAAATGTTCTAACCTCCAAGGAAAAGATAATACACCTGGCCAAAGAAAAATATAGCCTAAGAAGGACTTCTCCATCCAGTCATGTTTTGCAGATTGTTGATAAAAAGGAAGATGCCCAAAACCTTTTGTTGCTCCAATAAATTGACCTACATGGGCTTGATGTAGCCAATCTTGCAAGCATAAAATCACATGGAAAATATGGAGGCCAACCAGTGAATTTGAGGACAAAACTAAATGAAGGTCAATATAGTTACACAACCATACATGAGCAAAAATACCTTTAGAGAGTAGTCACAAAAGATCTCACAAGTCAAGCAAGTTTCCTCATGACAAAATGTCTCTCTTAATTCTATAAATTTGTGATCAAGTGGAATGCTTCAGTGGTAGGAAATATGACCTCTCACAAAGAAACGATACAAATAAAGTCCTCAAACCAAACAAACTATCAGTCTAATCTAAAGTATATAATTCAAGCTCAAGCAAGGAATGACTAGAGACTGACACAGATCCCACATTCTTATATAAGAAATTGATGCACACCAATAATCACCATGACAAAACTAGTCATCTTTCTTCCACTTTTAAATTATAATCACACTCTTGAAAGAAAGAACCAATGGCTATTAGAAACATGCAATTTATTGCAATGCAGGTGCATAGTTGACAATTTTGGGTAGGGAAATTCGATCGCCAAACAAAGACAAGCCACTAGTGAATGAAATAATTTGACCACAATCAAATAAACCACCAATGAATGAAATCATTTGACCCCAATCAGACATGCCAAGGTTGGTCCAAGGATGAGGCACTTAAAAAATTAAATGCCTACAATAACCAAATATATCAAGACAATCTAGGACCTGGAAACTTAAAAATGACAAAGACTATCTAAATAAGGATTTGTAGAATGGAAGGCTTTGATATCATGTAGGTATCTCCACCCACACAGGAGACAATTTGTAGAACATCCTCCATAGCTAAGAGAGATTCAACACATGAAATTGTATTGAAATGAGGTGAGTATGAATGTACAAGGAGCCTTGCTTAAATAGGCAAGAGCAAGTGATGAGAGTACACAAGATTTGGACAAGTGTCTCCTTCTAGAAGAGTTAGAGTCCAAATATAACTCTAAAATTATCCATCTACCTAATGAATGATGTTACCTAAGTTAAAACTTAAGTAAACGTAAATAGTCAAAACTATTTATTCCAAAAAATCCATCATAAATATTAAACCTTAACCCTAACACCTAAGAAAATTGAACCCTAATACTAAACCAAATTAAAGTCTAACTCTAAACCCAAACCTAAATTGCACACTTACACTTATAAAACCTTAACAAGAATTAAACACTAACCTTAAACCTAATTTAACATTAAATTGAACTATAATGCTAAATCTTAAAGCCAACATCATTGAATTTATCTATTCTAAGGTTTAGAGTAGTTAACTTTCCAAAATCTACTGCCATGCTCAATGAATTTTTTTAGTCATTGTTACATTTAATTAAGTAATATTAAATAAAAAATACAACCATATTATAAATGAAACTGATCGAATATTTAGTTTTGTCTATCATATGATTGAATCATGAGTTAAGATTGATTGATTATTATAATAAAATATATAATACAGTTAAAATAGTGATAAGAAAAGAGCATAGAGCATAGTGATAATAGATTAAGATTGATTAATTATTAATTTGAAAGCAATTTTTTATTAGATTCTATTGTTGAGTCGTAGGTTTTATTACATTCAATGTCTTGCATGTATATGTATCTTGTAAACAAGTGCCACATAGTGGCTAGTACTTGCCTTGTTTTTAGTATAGTTTTAATAATAATTATAATTTAATTTGAATAATGATTATATTTTAAAAATTATAATAATTAAGATAAAAAGTAATGTCAATGATTTCATTTTTCAATATGACAGTTGTTATTGGAAATGATATGGGTAAAGTCAAGCTTCCATAAAATGTAGAAGTCATGTGAAATTTGCCTTTCATTAAGCAACAAACAACCTTTGGCAATGGAAGCTAGGCTTTGCTGGTAAAAGTTTACAAATCCTTCAAAGTTTGTTTCCCATTTCACATATCGGAAAAAAAATTAATAGTACTGTTGCTTGTATTTTTTTATAGTTCTTAGGATTCTAGGTTTTAAACATCTCAAGTAAATAGTGTGAGAGTAGATGATTTTTAATATTTTTAAGTAAATAATTTATTTGTAAGTAAATAATATTTAATAATAAAAAATATTATTCAATTTATTTTATAAAATGATATAAATATTTTTTCAATTGAGATCTTATCAATATATGATAAATATTTTATATATAAATTTATATTTAATATTATTGTTTAAATGATTCTAAAAATTAAATTCTTGGTTCTATTTATTCTATTTTAAAAACAATTATCTACTTAAAGAGATCAATTATTTTCTTGAAAATATTAATTAATATTATATTTATTAATATTCTAAAAACTAAAATGTAAATCCTATTCATTTTATTTTAAAAAATTACATAAGAGGTTTTAATTTTGATTATATCATTTAATAATAAATACAATATAATAAAAAAAAAATTAAACAATAAACTTGTGTCACAACACCATTGATATATAATATACTATAATTTTTATATATTCAAATATACTAATAATTAAAAAGGCATTATTTGTCATTACTTAATTTAGTTGTTTACTTGTAGAAGTATATTTTGTTATCAAGCAAATTTTAATTTAGTTGTTTACTTGTAGAAGTATATTTTGTTATCAAGCAAATTTTCAATATGAATTTTTAATTTAATATTATAAATATATGATAAATTATATATATTAAAAAAATAAAATATAATTCCTAATAGATCATAGTTCTAGATTAATTGTCATGACTTTTTAGTTTTTTATGTATATTATTTAAATAAAATAAATTTAATATGATAATATTTTTATTAAAAACATCAATAAAACTAATGAATTGAAAGCAGCTTCAATTGAAGGACTACTGGAATATCAAAAATTACAGGAATCAAATAGATGGATTCAAATAGATTAGCAGCCATAAAAATTAATCGGTACCTATATTCCCCCTAAATGGTTGTCACGAACATTATTTGTTTTAGATTTATGAAAAATCCACTTATAACAACAAAAGTTGTATTGGCCAATCAGGATACAATTTTTTTTTTTTTATAATATCTAATTTTAAAAATTGCACAAGTGATTTTAGAAAATAAAAATATTTTTAAAAACAAAAATAAAACCTTGTTTGTAATTGGTTCAAATTAAATTTTTTAATATCTAGTTAACTGTAAAAAAGAAAAACTCATTACAAGAGTACTTGGCTAACGACAAGTACTAATAAGGCTTCAATGTCAATGCAACATGGGTTTTAATTGTTTTAAGTTGTAAATCTTGTCATTTGTTTATATTGATGAATACGATTAAACAAAAAATTGATATCTCTCGACATCCTCTACATGAATTTTATTTATAAAATATAGATATACTAGTTAATTACTACTGACATAATTTATAATATAATGCAATGAACGTACACTTCTAAAGAGAATGCATTGTACTTGAGCTGAAATATTCTTTAGGGAGCTGAAATAAAATGAATCATCAACTACGATAAATACGATGAAATTATGACAAAATGATAGTGGCTATTTTCAAATGCTAATACAAACTTTATAATTTATACGTGAGGTATTCACATAAGCATGTTTTTTTCTAAATCTAACTTTATTTAGATTTTTTTAAATCTTATGGAAGTCCTCCTAGATTTGTGAGTCATCTTTTTAAAATATAACATTAACTTGAAGATGCTGCATGCATTTAATGATTTTATTTTAGACAAATTTTGAAAGTAAATAAAGATTTGGAATCGTATGTAACTGATATTCATGAGTTATATTTTATTTCAAATTGTATTTTTTTAGTTTTACCTTTTAATTAATCATAACATACATATAAAAAAAAAATTTGAACAAATTTTGAAAGTAAAGAAAGATTTGGAATCATATGTAACTCATATTCATGAGTTTTATTTTTATCTTCTAATTAATCATAAAGTTTTTATTTTTAGGAATTTAATTAAGAATCAATTTACATTATAATTGAAAATAGAATTACTTATTATTATAATTGAAAATAGAATTACTTATTATTATAAATTATAAAGTATAATTACAATGTATTAACTAATTCATAGAGTAAATTATGTATATATGGCATGGTAAAGTGTAAAGTATAATTAAAAAGTATTAATAAATTTATGTAGCAAAATATCAATCAGTTTTGCAAATATGTGTATCATAAATCAAGGAAACGTATTTCTAAATTCATAACTAAAGTTGGATCATAAATTTAAAATCACTTTATAGTGAAAGTTAGCAAATAAAATCTTCAAAATTTATCATACCTAGTTTTTTTAGAGAATCCTCCTCTAACTTGTCTATGATTACATGCATGCTTTTCTTTCATTATTTTTATCTTCAAAATAAAAATATAAAATATATTTGTAGAATTAACAAATTTCAAACTTTGAATTATTAATATCAAATTATTTTAATGGGGACTATTATTTTAAAGGAAAAAATTACATTATGGGAGGCAACCAAATGACTGCCAATATGCATGAATAAAACAATAACCTTAACATCCCAAAAGATTAAGAAATTGTGGTTCATATAAAAAATTTGTTTACCAAATAAGCTTCCTTTCTTCCTCCACACACTATTGTTAAAATAAAAGCAAAAAACATAGATACTTGTCTCTACCTCTCTATCCCTCTATGATAGTGCCACATCTCTCTCTCTCTCTCTCTCTCTCTCTCTCTCTCTCTCTCTCTCTCTCTCTCTCTCTCTCTCTCTCTCTCTCTCTCTCTCTCTCTCTCTCCTCTCTCTCTCATCTCTCTCTCTCTCTCTCTCTCTCTCTCTCTCTATACATATATATATATATATATATATATAAAATTTTATCTACTCTAAACTAATGACAAGAACATGTTGCTTTGTGTCTCTTCTTGTTTAACAATGAAATTACGAATGATGAGGTTTAAATTTTTTTAGCTTGATTTATTCTGAACGCGAAAAAAATTTATGAAGGATGCTTTTGATTGTAGGCTTACGCCTCTTGGAATAACAATAAGGTTGGTTGTCTAATTGATCCTATCTTCCTCAAATAAGTTGTGCATATTGTCAACCTTTAAGCCATTTTTGTACTATGTGTGAATATCCTCATAAGCTATACATTCCATGATGAAGTGCCATTCCATTTCCACCAATCCCTCATTGCAAAAAATGCAAAACATTTCCTCCCAAGTTTCCTTGGGTATCTTCCATCTACCAGTCTAACACCTAAGATGATGCGATCCTATTCGCAATTGTTCAACTAACAACCTTGTTTTCCGTTTAATAGATACCCTTAAATATGTTTTTCCACCATTATCTTTTGTTGGGTTAAACTCTTTGATGTAGTATGCTTTCTTTCGCCCAATTTGTTTTGTCCACATGGCAGCTTGAAATTTTTCAATCACATACCTTTTTATTTCAACATTGGTGTTAGGACATTCATGTAAATTGATGCCCCACTTGTTCATCCAATTGTTGTTTTTCTTCATCCATGTTTTCTTCCTATGGTCTAGCATTTCTTCCACAACTATTTCAACTAAAGAGCATAAACAGGAACCTCTGGTAATAAATGTCACTACTAAACTTTTTACCATTAAAAAGACATGAGATAAACATGAACCTCATAAAAGGCACAAGATAAATAGGAATCTCTAGTAATCAATGTCACTACTAAACCTTTTACCATTGAAGATATTAAACAAGACATAAAGAGGTTGGTATGGCGAAAGGCACAAGATATAGATGGGCTATAGGTAGAATATCTAAAGTGTGGTATTGAGGTTCATGCGGCTATAATGCATGACATCAGACCAAAGCAATTTCATTAGCAATCTCCAACTCACTAACATAAAATACTAACACCCAAAAAGCTAGAGACCTCACAATTTAAACCCAAACCAACACTCGCTAACTCGCCACTTAAATTGTTAAACATGAAATTGATCTATGAGCTAGAGATGAAATATTAAACATGTCTGACCAACCGTTTGACCACACTTGACATTGACATGGACAAATAAAGAGATGACAACTCAGATTTTCAACGCACAACAACTTCTGTTTACTAGCCAACTAAGGCAAAAAATAAACACAAAACCCTAATCACCATGAACATGACCAGAAATTGTGAAAAGATACTTCCATAAAACCAAAGGATAAACCCATGACATGAATCGAAGCTCGACATGACAGCCAAAAATTTTGCAATCCTAACAAGAGTTGGCATTTTGGAAAAATGGAAAAAATGTTGTTCTAACATCATGTTAAGCATTTAATGTAGAATAGTAGAAAGGTTCTAAAAGTTATACAATATAAATAATTTTATGGATCTTGTGACACAAATTGTTGCATTTCTTGTTCAACATAATGTAGAACCAATTTACTAATAATTCAATTGTTTACTAATAATTCAGAAACTAAATTCTAATTGTTTACTAATAATTCAAATTCATAATTAAAAATATGAAATAAGTATCCATTCTGATTGATAAATTCAAGGAATACAATATAAAAAATCATCAATGACAACTATAGTATTGCAAATTGTAATATGACTCAAGAACTGTACTATAAATACCTATAAGCTAATTGCTAATTCACTTCAGTGACTCAGTATGAGGCTTCTATATCCCAAATGGACTCAAGATCCTGAACCCCACTAGTACTAAAAGGTTCATCTTCATTATGAGTCAGGTATTCAAAAATTTCTTCGTCTTCATGCCGACTCTGAGTCTGAGATCTATCATTTGTGTTAGCACTAGCAGTAGCACCACCAACTTTTAAAGTATTGCACAACCCTCATCTTTCACGCATGGAATTCTAGATTGCCAGTGCCCTATCATATGGAAAATCTCTAAAATTATACTGAGTTACAAACAACCTCAAGCAAGGTTCCAAATTTATATCTAATTTTTTTTTTATCTTTGATTTCAAAAGCCCTAATGCACCGAAAACTCTCTCATCTGCCACTAACCCCAATATCATCGTTTAACATAAATCAACATATTTGAAATATTCTGGTATTGCATTATGTGATACTTCACTCTGATCTATCATGTTCCAAAGCCTTGTGATTGATATTGGTTCAAATGGATTCTCAAAGTTTTCCAACTGTTGTTTCATACATAATGCAAAGTGTTTACATTGTTTTTTAAGATGATCTGAAATTAAAATTCCTTCTATTGGTTGTCGATTGTAATATGCATCTTTTGAAAATGTCAATATCAATTCCTCTTGTTTTTTATTAGACATATTTGTGTCATTTGGAGTATCTCCAATTGAATGCCAAAATTGAGGATACACACAACCCATGGCTTCAAGTATTTATTCTTGAGGGAATATTTCATGATTCTCAGTAGAAAGTTCATATGCAATAGACTTCAAATTATCACTAACAGATTTAACAATCCTGTCAAAATCTTCCTTTTAAACTGGTAGTGCTCTACCTCGCTTGCCCATCTTAGATTGGTGCATTGGTATCTGAAATCATATTACAAAGAGACATAACTCATTTTTGGCATTGAAATGTAAAAAAAAATTATCATGATTCAAATCTATAATTATCTGCCACCTAAAAAAATCTGGGCTTCACCCTGTTAGATCTGAATATAGACCATCGAAGGCCAATCATGTCATTTTAGGTAGAGTTCTATACTAATTGATATACATAGTTCTGTCTTGGGCTTTCTTAACAAGTTTGTTCATTGAATCCAGCATGGGGAGAAGACTAGCTAAAGTTAACAGAGTCTCTATATTAGTTAACTTATTTAAGAGATCAAGGGCTTTCTCTACTGTGAGGCGTTGCTCGTACATTAGTCCGATCAAGGATTGATATTTTGTTAGAACGTGTCCTCCTGGTCCATGCAAGGAGATCCATCTGGTCTCAACATCCCTGAGAATCTTATTTCTTGTTGTTACTCCCTCAGCAAAAATCTAAAATTCTGCAAAATGTTTAGGACTTCGACATAAGTATGAGTGGAGCTCCTTGACCAGATCTTCAACTTTTGACACTGTAGGGAAATTGCTTACAATTCTATATCATAAATTCATTCAATGAGCCATGCAATGAATGTCAAGCATGTATGGTGCAATACTAGTTTGTAATATTGCACAAAGACCAGTCCTTTGACTTTGCATTACTGTAGCTCCATCAGCTCCAACACACACCAACTTCTTGGCAATTGTCAAGTCATCCATATCAGCAATTCCATTCAAATATTTCTTTACTTCCAAACGTATATTTTTGTTGTTGAATTGCCCCTCGTTTTATGAACATAGAGTAGATGAGCTCGACAGGTGTGTTCTTTTACAATATACACATGCATACAGACCCAAGCAGTGTTATCTACCGTAGTAACTTCATCTATGGATAATGAAATGAATTTTGACTCTTTTACACTCTCTTGTAAATTTTTCTTTTCCACCTCAGTGATACAATTTCCCATTTCCCATCCAACATTTATTGACCAATGTGACATAGGATAGTGAGGAATATTCAAAAAAGATAATAAATTACTAAATTATGGGAAATCTTTCATAGGACACCCTCTCGATAGAATATGAAAAATAACACACATCTGAACAGTCTTTGCCATTTTTGCATCTTTCTCTACATGTTCAAGCCCAACCTTGATTGTATTTCCACTATTACCAATCAGTGTCATTTTGTGGTTATGCTCTTCATATTTTGGGACATACTTAACATGAAGATATTCTTCCTTTGATTTCCATCTTACTACTGGTGTTTCCTTTCCATCTATGATCCATTTTTCATAAACCTTACCAATATGCTTTTCTACGGTGTCAAGCTTTAGCTTCATCTTCTTCTCTCTTTTAGTTTTCTAGCTACAAATCTTACACCCGCATACTATTGGTTGTCCATCATTATTTGGGACTGGTTTAATTAGTGAGTACTTTTCTACCCAATCAGTCTTAAAAGTCCTTGTCATTTCCCACTCCCACCCCATTTTTACTTTCCTTTTTATTTTCTTCCTACCATTATCATCATTGTGAATTATCATATGAGTGAATTATCTCATTGTGTGTTATCCCTTATAACATCTTCTACCATGTTGGTATTGTCATCCTCATTTGATGTATTTAACTTAATGACAATCCCACCTTGTGGTGGTTGTGAGCTACTATGAATGACTTCTGCAACTGCAGAAGTTGATGAACCATAAACTTTACCGATTCTAAAGTAAGACTTTATGGTAGTATCTCTAAGTTTTGGGCATTTTGATGGCCTCCCAATCCCTTTAGTTTCACCACCCTGAGGATTCTTACCCTTGTCTAACATCCCAATCCCTTCACCACCCTAAGGAATCTCAGTCTCACCCTTGTCTGACATCTCAATCCCTTCACTACCCTGAGGAGTCTCACCCATGTCTGACATTTTGACCTCTCACTATGAATTAAAACTAATACTATCAAGTATGAAGGAACGATTACTCACTTTTATGCCTTCTCAATTCTTTGAATCAGGAATCAAGAATGCATGTGCCTGTGTTGAAAGATTATAACTTTGGACTTCCACCCTACAATCAACTTCAACATTCCAACTCAAATTGCGGAATGCGAACTGAGAGCTCCCAAATTTACTAATTAGACATGAAAAAATTATAAGAAAGAGTACTTCAAACTTTCAATTGTATTTATATCAATCCATGATTGCATTTTTGGCAAATTCTGCGGGTGTTTCAAAATGCATCTTGATTTAAGCAAGTTGAAATGGTTCCTCGAATGCTTATAATGTTTTAATTGATATTGGCAAATTGGGCCTCATTATGCTTAATGTGAAATTTAACAATAGGAAAAATGGACCGACGCGTGCAATGAAGATTTAATTTACTATTGGTGAAATAGGTTCTGGGTACAGGGTCATTTTACTATTTATGGAGAATAACAGAGGTGATCTAATACCCACGTCTGAGTGATTCCAGGCGAATATTACGGGCATCCATGTGGAAGGGTATGTGGTCAATGGAGAAGCTAGAATATAGTGGATTGTTAACCCCAAAATTCTAGGCGATTTGTCCACTGTGTTGCCCCAGACTATTCGCCATTTCTAGAAAATTGAAATCATGAAATTAGCCAATTGGCGAAGATTCGCCACTAAAAAACTCTCTGATCTTACTTAATTAAAATTTCTAAAATATGTGGAAACTTAACAATATTTGACCTTTTTCCAATCTTAAAAATGAACCTTAAAAGCCTAGCCTCATCAAGGTCTCTAACTACCTCTTTTTCTTCTTCAGTATTGTCTTTTTCTTCATGCTCACTTTTACCTATCGCCCTAATATCAACTCCTCTATATATCTGGTATTGTAGTGCCTAAACTTATCTTTGGAGGGCTCTAAAATGGTCTTTTATTACATTAGTATCTCTTCTACCATGGTTCCTTCTTGGAGGCATTTTTTTCTCACTTTTCTTACAAACCCACAACCACAGTCTTGGTGTAAATTGTCTCATGTTTGGAAATATATTTACACACTCGGAAACATTTTCTTTAGTACCACATGATGAAGGGTACTCTCCTAACAAACTGAAACACACCTAAAAAATAAAGAAATAAACTAATAATATGAGAGAGGAAACACATGCTTTCTACTATCTTAATGAAATAAAATTACAACATTAAGAAAATAACATGCAATAGCCAATTGGACATTCTCATTACAATAATGTGAAAGCTAGAGCCATGACCAACACTACCACAACACTACTAGAACTATTCCCGAAAATCCCCCATTTGCCTTCTTCATACAAAATATTAACCGCTCTAGAATATTTTAGAAATCGTAACTTCCATTTGGACACCATAAATCCAACCATCTATTTTCTCGCTCATGAAGATATTTTTAATTTTTGTGGATCTTGGTAGTACAACTTCTCAAGGTCATAACTTCTTGGAAAACATTTTCAATTTTGACCCATTTTCAAGCCCATCCCAAGCCTCTAGGTGCCTCAAATTTAACTTTGAACATTTTTAACAAAGATTTAAGAAAAATATAATATTAATATCTCACAAATTATAAATGATAATGAAATTTCTTGAAGGGTTGGTTTCATTTCACCATTCTAAAGGTCTATGCAATTTTTTTTGTAGATATGTGCATAAATGCCAGCTTACTAAAAATAGCAACCCTATCACTTTTAGCCCTTATTGAAAAATAAACAATATTTTTTGGTGATATAAGATTGCTCTTACAACTTGAATTCTCCTGCATTAGTGTATCCATTAAAAATTAATAGTTTATACAAAAACATAAACAATGTAAAACATTGAATAGTTATTTATATGTAAAAATAATTTAGATAAAATAATATAATGCAAAACAACCAATGTATCATTTGACAACAAGAATAAGTGAAGAAATACTAGTAGTCTCCCATATTACACATAACATGGTACAATGAACTACAATTACCTAGCACCATTTTATAGAAGATTCATAACAAAAATATTCTAAATGTTAATTAAAAACTCTAGAATAAAGAAACTCATAAATGGGACAGCCAAATTGGGTCACAAATTATAAGATCCCAAATCATAGAGAAAGAGATCTATCAACAAAAATATTATAATTGTTACACTTTACATAGCTCATCATAAATCATACCTATTCTTGAAAGCATGCACTCTATTTTAAGATCAATAATATTCTCATAAGAAAGTAGAAAAACCTTTGTTAAGCCTAGAGGCTTTTACAATGGCAGTAAATTTATGTGTTAACATTTGAAGATTTTCAACATCAGTATGTAATATTTTTTTTTAGGACAGATTTAAAGTTAATAACTCGGATTATGAAGCTGAGGTTTCCTTCTCACAACGCTCCTGCACCATTTTCACAAACCCTCCTCGCATGGTTGCAGCAGAGGTAGGGAGCTGCACCTCCCCGGTTTGATTGATTCATATTTATTTAGTTAAAGATCTTCTAGGGAAACGCAAGAGCGGTTGTCGAGGAACGATGCTAGGTAGAGATGTTTTCAGTATGAGTATTGAACCAGGCTTGGATCAGGCTTTCATGGTGGGTTTGATTATTATACTGGAACAAATCTCCCTGGCCACGATGAGAGTCTTCTTGTAAAATGATCAGACATAAAAACTCCACCCGAGAACACTGCACACCGGTGCAACCCTTCTACTAAATTTCACATCTGCCCCATTCAAATGAGATAACTGGTGCAACCCGTCCAATGATTTTCGCGAATCTTCCCCCGCCTCTTGTCCAGGCTGCCTGGCGCCCAACACCAAATGAACCAGGCAGTTTTTCTGTTTTCTTTGCAATTTTTTATAAAAAGTACCACTTTTTACAAAATGTGGTACTTTTGAGGAAATTATGCATCTTTGACCTAGATAAAACACATGGTGGGTGATCATAAGAATAATTTTTTTCAGGAGTCATCACTCACATATATGGCTTTTTATCGGCATATATGTGAGTAATCATCAAACAATGATTACTAAGTAAATAATTTAAATAGAGAAGTTTTACATAGTTTCAACTCGTTTATATATATATATAATATTTGGCAGATATAAGGTTCAAAATGGCACCCATGATCCATATGAAGTTTGTGTAGTAGCAATGCATATTATAATATTTTTATTTTAAATTGATTAAAAAATAATTAGATTAGTTTTAAAAAGTTCTAATTTACTGTTTTTTAATAAGTAATTTTTTATTATAATATTTTAATGTTAAATTGATTAAAAAATATTTAGATTAGTATTGAGTTCACTCTTGATATTTGAAATGATTGAACATATTAAAAATAAGAATACTATTGAATTGAGAATGAAAAATTGAAGGAACCAATATTGTATATTACTTATTTAAATACAATCGTCATGTACAATTACTTAAATATGTCTAGATAAATCTTTTTAGTTGAAGCCTCACTATTCACTTAATATAGACTACCTTAATAATAGATTATTATTATTGGAGTCCAATAATAGGTTTTTCTCAAAGATTATTACTGCAGATTTTAGTTACAAAGTAAAAATAATGTTTCAAACTTTCAATATAATAGCAAAGCACAAATCATTTGAATTAGTTCACTTAGAAAGAAATGAATTCTAATGAGTAATAACTATTTCATTTTTATTTTATTTTTTATATCTATATCATTGGTTATATTCATCGATAGAAAAGTTTGATTAAATTGTTTTGGATGATAAGTTTGTTTCCTTTGCATGCTAATGAGAGTCTTCTCTTTTTGTAGCGGAGTTATAATTTGTTAATAATTTATGTCCATTAAAGATGATTCATGGAGTGCAACACAAAAATTTGACATTTTTGCATAAAACAAAGGATGCATATTTTAGGCACTTTTTAGATAGTTCAAATGAAAAAAATAAAATAAAATTCAAAAATCATTAATGGTCTATTGAGGATCTAATCAAATTAATTGTAAATCAAAACAATGTTCTGCGTAGCCTAATGTTGGAGTCCATTGAAGCCTAAAACTCAAAATATCTACAAATTCTAAAAATTAAGAATGAAAACAAAACTATCTCATTTGTAATTTTCACATTAGATTAGGGTTGTAAGAAAGACATGATTGTGTTTACAATGTAATTAGGGTTATTATTAGAATTAGAGAGAGGATTAGAGTTATGGTGCAATTAAGGTTTTAATGTAAAATTAAGGCTATAAGAAAACTAAGGTTAGTGTTGAATTACAACCAGGATTCATTTAGGGTGAGCATTAGGGTAAAATTGGGACTATAAGAAAAATATTTAAGTTAAGGTAAGGGTTAGAGTTAAATAATGGTTGGGGTATTACTAAATATATATAGGCTAGTATATAATTTCATGTATAGGAATAAGGATAAATATGTCAAAATTAGAATTGTACTAAGTTTTTTGTTATGCTAGAAAATACATGACTTCAATAAAATTCAAGAATACAAAGATACTCAATTAATGTTTATGCATGAGCTTATTAAATTTGTAAAAGTAATAATGTAATCAGCAAAATGTCCAATCACCTAAATAATTAAGAGGCACTTATAAGATTAACCAATCAACATAATAAATTAAAAAGTGAATAATTAACCAATTTGATAGTACCAAATCTATTATTACTTTGTAAGTAAATAAACATCATTGTGGTGAAAAATAATTTTAATAGACATTTTATATATCTAAAAATGTGTTGAATAATATAGTTTAATAAGTGAATTTATATATTTTGAATTTAAAATCATATATTAGCTAAGGAAAGATATAAATGGATTGATTATTAACAATTAAGTCGAATATGGATTTGATGCAAGATAAATTTAATTTTAGAATCTAAGTTTTAAATTTATTCAAAATCTATGTAAAATAAGTCTAAACAAAAACTCTAAATGTAGGTAGCTAACAAGTCCAAAGTCAATTTTTAAAGAAACATATCAAATTTAAATGGAGTTAGTAAATATGGATGTTATTCTAAAATGGATTTAACATAAATACAAGAAAAATATTAGTGTAGGTAAGGTATTGTAATTGTCATTATCAAAATGTATAGCTGAAAGTTGAAAATTCAAATTACTATATAATAATAAATTGTTTGAAAAAATATTAGATATAATTTATGTAATATAAATAAATAAAATGTTAAAAATTGATACAGATTATATACAAGAAACCATGTTAAAAATTGATATAGAATGTATACAATGTTTACGGCTTTACTTATTATTTACATGTTAGTTTACCTCATGATTTGGTTTTATATAAGGACACATTTTTTATTTGATTTTAACAACTTAAGTAAAATTATCTTTTATATATAAAAAAAGTCCAAAGATATTGAGACTTTTATTTTTTTATTATTCTACTTTGATAATTTAGTTTTACTAAATTGCGTTGTCGTTTCCTTTATGCGGGCTAGAAGAAACCCTAGCCGCACCTTCCTTCATTCTTGCTGCGTTCGGTGCTAACTGGAGAGGGGCTACGCATGAGATCGGGGGGCGTGGAGGTCGGTGTGGTGATTTGTGGTTGCATGGAGGGGGTGAGGTGGTGCGGGGGTAGCACGAGGCTACCCTAACCCCTCTTTTTCTATTTTTTCCTTTCTTTTGTTTGTGGTTGTTGGGGGGACTTCGGGTTGTGGGGTTTTGTGTATTCTTTTCAGGCTGCATGGCTTTCCATGCAATGCCCTTTTTGAATCTGAAGTCACCTTTTAGGGATGCAGTGGTTGGCGGATCTTTCCCTCCCAAATCGGATGCTAATGTTGGGATTGGTTCGTTTTTCTACAACATGTAGGTGAATCCTCCATTAATGGGTTATTTTCGACCATCCAAGGTAATCCAGCTAGAGACAATTGCCGAGGATGTCGAATACTTGTCAAAAGTATCTCCTGATATGCAAATTTATGGGGCTTCGAGTCTCTCTTCCTTTTTTGGAGTCATGGGCTCATAGGACATGAAATCGAGAAGGGGAAATGGATATAATGATGGCCACAAATAATTACTTCATGGTGGTTTTCTCCAATGTGACAGATTGGAATGAAGTTTTTTTTAAGGGGGTCCCTATTTTTATAATTAGGTTGGGATTTTCATGAAGCCATGGCATGTGGGTTTTAACCTTATAAAGGAACTACCATCTCGAGTTCTAGTTTGGAATCGATTCCTATGGTTTTCACTGGAATTTTGGAGACATGATATTTTCCATTCAATTGCTTTATTGTTTGGGAAGACGGTGGGTATGATGAATAAAAAGGTAATCACTTATGCCTGAATTTTTGTTGAAGTTGACTTGAGTAAACCATTACTAGATTCTATAGAAATTCATCTGGCATCCTCATGGATACAACAAGTGGACTATGAAACCTTATCATTTTGATGTCGTCTATGTCATGAATATGGGCATTTGCAGTGAGTTTGTCCAAAATCTAGATCGATTGAGCCTTAAAGCCAAATGCCAACTAATCAACCTCATAAACAAGACAAAGGAAAGACCCCAATGGCAGAGGATAAGGAGGGTTTCACTCATGTTAAAGCTAAAAACAAAAGTAGAGGTCATAAGCGAACATGGAAAGAGAGGCAAAATGATGAAATGTTCAACAAGTTTGATGTCCTTGAAGAATTGGACAGGTTTGATGAAGCACTTGCCAAGATACCTTCTAATCGGGAGATTCAATGCTCAGTGCCTCCTATTGATAACCCATCCATTTTCCCCCAGGTGGATATTCAGGATGGAGGTATGGATAATGGGATGGAGATAGATGGTTCTCTTTTGTCTTCAAGGGAGGTAGAAGCAAGTGGTGCCATGGAGATAATTCTGACTCTAAAGGAAACCAATGTAGAGGACACATCTTCTCAAAATCCACAAAATGAGGGTTGTGGGAAGGGGATCACTCTCTCTCTCTGGGAGTTCACCAGAAAGTTCTAAAGAAGAGTAGTGTGAAGAAGACCTCGAAAGGAGGAAGAGAGAAAGATCAGGAAAAAGTTGTGGATTGGGGAGACCTTGGTTGTATCCAGTTTTGTGAAGAGCATTGATTCTCATTTTAACTCAACCTAGAAATGATTGTTATCTCATGGAATGCAAGGGGTATGAATAGCATCCCTCAACAAAAGGCTATTCGGGAGTTGATTCAATTTCACTCTCCTGATGTAGTTTTCATTGAGGAGACTAAGATGGCAGTGGGCAATATGTTGAACCTTTCTCCAAGGATTTGAAATAGAGGTTAATGTCAGTATGTTGGGGTAGCTAGCAGGTCAGGTGCAACATCTTATTTTGGGACTCGTGCAAGATTGTACCATTGCGATGGATTTCAGATAGATCTGCACTTACTCTGGCTGCTTCTAGCTTGGATACTGGTGAGGTCAATCTTTTCACTAATGTGTATGCTCCTTCTGATAGAAGAAGAAAATTGGTGCTTTGGTCTCATATCAAAATAGTTACATCTCATGCTCCCTATCTCCCTTGGATCTTGGCCGAAGACTTTAATACGATCCTTAGTATGGAGGAAAAGAGGGGTGGAGTTGGTAGGCCTGAACTATCCTCATGGATTTTGAGTGAGAATATCAATGCTTTGAATCTAGTGGATGTAAATCCTACTAGTGGTCTATTCACCTCGAATAATAGGAGGATGGGTGTGGACAATGTTTCTGAGAGGCTTGATAGGTTTCTTGTATCAAGTTATTGGGTGGGTGACAATTGGATTACTAGTTCTGAGATTTTAGATTGGAGAGGTTCTGATCATTGGCTGATCAAACTTTCTACAATCATGTTTGGGTCTTCATGAAAATCGCCTTTTAAGTTCCAATTAATGTGGCTTCAGGATACCTCATTACATGAGTTTATTTTAGAGTGGTGGATTCAGGGGAAATTTTCCTTTTAGATAGCAATGTTTTCTTTCACAAAATGCCTACAATTTTTGAAGTACATGTTGAAGCGATGGAATAGGCTTAGGAATGTCCTTTAATCCAAGGCTACTGCCCAATCTTGATTGAATGAAATCACAAGGCTTATTTGGGAATAGGGACTCACTGAGGATTACTTTAATTTTTAAGTATAAGCAGTTAAGGACTTAGAGGAATAGGAGCTTCAGGAGGAAATCTTCTAGAAGCAAAAGTCGCACGTGGATTGGCTCCAGGAGGGAGATTTCAACATTACTTTCTTTCCTAATTTTGTCAAGGATAGAAGACAAAGTAATCATATTAATTCTCTTAAGGATGCAAATATTTTGGGTTGTGTTCCTTCTTTGGTCTCAATTTAAATATATGATCTTTTAATCAAACCTATCACTTTGGATGACCTGGAAAGGATAGTGTTTTAGTTGAAGAAGGGTAGGACCGTCGAACCTAATGGTTTCCCCTCATAATTTTTTTAGGAATATTGGGAAATTGTCAAACTGGATCTCTTGGAGGTGGTTATGAAATCTCAGAAAAACAAATAGATGTTGAAGGCCTTGAATACTAGCTTCCTTTCTATGATTTCAAAAAAAAGTGATTTGACTCTTTGGATCTTTTTAGGTGCATTGCTTTATGAAATGTTGTTTATAAATTCATCACTAAAATTGATTGCTGAAAGACTTAAACCATGGCTTGGTCTTCTCATTTTGGAAGAGCAAGAGAGATTTGTGGTAGAAAGAAAAATTGTTGATGGAGTGGTTGGTGCTATAGAAATTTTTCATTCTATGGAAAAGTTAAAAGAGAATACTATGCTCATTAATCTTGATATGATAGAGCCATATGATCGTGGTAAGTGGTCATTTCTAGCAAAAATTCTTGGTGCTTTTGCTTTTTGCCAAGAATGGGTTCAGTGGGTCATGAGTTGTGTTACTTCAACTTCTTTCTTGTTGCTCATTAATGAGCAACCATCAAAGTTATTTGGATCCTCTCGGGGTCTATGCCAAGGTGATCCCTTTTCTCCTAACCTCTTCATTTTGATGGCTAAAGGTTTGTGGTGATTTATCTCTTCTCATCAGGTGAGTCATGGTATTATTGAGGGCTAGAGTTGGAGTAATAGAATTCCTCCCCACTCATACTTGTAGTTTGTAAATGAAACTACCTTGATGGGTCTAGATAAGGTTAAGGAGGGTGTGAGATTTATATTGGCCTTGGACATATATTTGGCTGCTTTAGGGAAAATGATTAATAAAGATAAGTCATCTATTTACTTCTTTAACACTCCTAATCTGATATAGAATAGGATTGTAAAAATTCTCAGGTTCCAAGTTGGTCTCTACCCTTCATTTACCTTGGCCTCCCTATTGTCATTGGTTCGATCCCTAGGGGGTTTCGGCAAGATATCTTGGACATTTTTCATAGGAGAGTGTCCCACTGGACTAACCAATGGCTTTATGCGACTGGTCACATTACCTTTCTTAAGTCGACGATCCATTCTCTTCCTCTATATAGAAACTTTGTGTAGGCTTCTCCTTGTAGTTTTATTCAAGAATTTGATGCTTCGTCCCACCAATTCCACTGGGCTAGTAGTTTAGGAATGAGGAAATAGAGTTTCATTAAGTCCACTTCATTTTGTAGACCGAAGTAGGTAGGGGGTTTGGGTCTTCATCGAACTTCTCTTAATGGACATGCATTAGTGGCTAAGATTTATTGGAGATGGGGCTTCTTCCAGGATCAGGGTTGCATCAAGATTCTTAATATTAAGTATCTAGATGGGGTTTGCAAGTAGTGATGTGCCTTGATATGACATTAAAGGGAAGGAATCCATGATTTGGAAAACTCTTTAAAGAGGGGAATGCTTTATTAAGAAGTGTCTATTCTTTATTTACAACAAAGATTTTGATGCCCTTTTCTGGTTGGATTCCTAGAATGGGTTCTCTCCCATTCTAACTACTCATTCCCATCTGGGACATTTATGTAATATTTTTATGGTAGCTGGATGGAGTAAAGTGTTGTAGTATAAGATTTATGACCTGCATGGACAACTTAAATTTACTAGATGGAAAGGGATATGAGAATGGCCCCCAGGAGGATCTATTGAGGATGGGAAAGAGTTATATCATATCTTAGTTGTTTGAGCCTGTAGCTTGTTGGAAGCAAGGGACTTCTTCACTTGGATTTCAACCCTAAGGGGAAGCACACTCACCTTGGGATATTAGGAACTTGATAAACAAATATATGGGTGTGGAGAGATCTCATGATGGAAGAAGGTATGGAATTTATTTGCAAAGCCTAAATTTAATTTTTTTAATTATGGTTAGTTGCTTGGAGCCACTGCCTCACATGGAATAATTTGAGATAAAGAGGTTTTGTTGGTCCCTCTATGTGTTTTCTATACCACCAAAGTAAGGAAAGTGTTTCACATCTTTTCTTCCTTTTCCCTTTCTCTGGGGAAATATGGAATTGTCGGTGGAATATCTAGAAAAAGGCTTTCTTTCATGTGTTCTCTTTTCTTGAGTTCTAGGACCAAGTGGGGCTCACTCCTATCAAAGCCTTGTTTCTTTAAATTGTGTGGGACATAGGTGCTTCTGTCATTTTATGGCATATTTGTCTAGAAAGGAATATATGGTTTTTTCAAGGGAAAAGAATGTTGATTCATCAAATATGGATGCATACTATGAGTAGCTTGTAGGGAACAATCATGTCTAATTGTGACATGTCTGACATTGTGGATGATAGTGATCAGGCAGTTATCCAAAGGATGGATTTACCTGGTTGTCAGGGTTGGACCCTCCCTCATAGGAATGGCTCACATAGAAGGGATGGTTGTTGGTCTCCTCCCCCTTTGGGGATTTTCAAGATAAACACTAATGGTTTATCATGTGGCAATCTAAGGTATGTTGGCATTGGGGGAGTTTGTAGCGATAACAATGGGGTGGTGCAATTCTTCTTCTCCTTTTATAAGGGACATCAAACCAATAACTTGAAGGAGGGCATGACTATTATTTATGCTTTGAATAAGGCTTACTTCTTAGGCTAGAGAAATATTATTGCTGGGTCAGATTCTCAGATCATTGTGGATATATTAACTAGCAAGCAGCTAGAGGGGGTTGGTTGGCAATTCACTCATATTTCAAGACAAATTTTGGAGATATGTGATTCTTTGGATTCTGTCACCTTTTGTCATGTTCCTCAAGAATAGAATAAGGTGGAAGATTTATTGGCTCGATGGGCTTTAGAGAAGATTGGTCAGTGAGAGGTGGAGGATTGGAATCAATTGCCCTTGGATAAGACTAGTTTTCTGGAGGATTTACTTACAAAGGATATGTGTAGACATATGGGTAGGTGCAAGGAGACTTGATTCTTGTAGTTTGGGTTTTAGATTTATCTAGTTTCATGATCTATGTGCTTTGTAATGGATTATTTTGATTAATAAATTTTTTCCCCTTTCTTTCTTGTTTAAAAAAAATAGTTTGACTAAATTTAAAAAATTAAAGCCTCAATATATGTTGGTTTTCATATATATAAGCTAGTAGCATCCACAATCCAATTGAAAATAAGTTAAACAAAGAGACATCTATTAATTTAAAAGTTCAATGATTTATTTTTAAATGATTATTCAAATAAAATTTAAATATATTTTTTTAATTGACATATATATATATAATAAGTAAATAGCTACAGAGGGGTAGTACCCTTGTATTAAACAAAAAGGAGAATACAAGGCCCGATTCAATAAGAGTGGTAGGGGGAAAGAATCAAGAAGAAAACCCCCTACCTTAGCTCTTGTCCATAGACAAGAGAAACTAGCCCTGAAGGCTGGATGAGTACAACTATATACTGACCTCTTAAAGATGTAGAGGTTATAAGACAAAAAGAAAACAATCTCAAAAAACAGAGAGACCAGAGGTCCTAGTGACAACCGGAGTCAAAGAGAGTCTTCAGAAGCATTATCCACAAGTGGATTAGCTACATCTAGGACAATGGGACATTCAGTGCCATAATTTGAATGAGCAACAGATGCTACCCTCTCCTTAGGGAGTCAGTAATCGTTTGGAAACCACTCTTCACCCAACCGAAAACCCCAATCATTTCCATCCACGAGATCTTCATTCTTCAAGATCCTGAAGTCATCAGTCCCTTCTAGATCTTCATCATAGAAAAATTTTTCCCTCCAATCCGAGGTGAAACTGCATTGTATACTAGCTGCTTTCAGAAGGAAATCAATATTCTTGGAGATGACAGGCCAGGTTGCTTGGAGGGACTCAAAATCTAGGGAATTAACAATCACAAGCTTCTTCACCTCCATTCCATTGCTAAGTGACATATAGTAATTTTGGAGAAGCGGAATTCTAAGATTGGCATCAATATTGTCCAATACAACATCTATTTCCCCCAACTGGTGGTGCTTAAACATCATTTGAGTTAGCAGTTTTGCTTTCTGCTTACTAGTCCCCAAGGAATATTATCATTGCAAGAAAAAAAGATGGAATATCGGCATTGGCTTTGTACCTATGGTAAGGAATAAGAAATTCCTTTCTTAGGATCCTCTTTAGGCTGTGGAGAATAAGAGGATGTTGAGAGAATAGGACCTCTTGCAAATGTCTTTCCATGATTTCGCCCAGGAAAGCCATCTGGCGACAAGTAGCTTCGAGGAGGATTGGGGTCTCCGTAACGAGTTTCCAAGAAAGGAAAGAAAATTTTGGTGGAAAGAAAGGGTATTCAATTGTTAAATAGCAAGGCATCAAACCAGAGAATACAACACCCTACAAACAATACATATCCATTAAATACCCACACATGTGAGCTGTTGATATCCAACTAACCATCAGCTCCAAAGCTCCTCAAATTGGTGTCGACCAACTTTAAGCATCAAGTGATCATAAACAAATCTTGAGAGGATCCAGTCATAACTAGATATTCATAAAGTGAACTTATATTTAATAGCCACAAGCCAAAACCTTGCACTAATCAATGGTGCCGGCAATACATCACATCACGCTGATAAGAAGAGACCTTAACAGGTTAACAGGGTATATGGTCGATCTCTCCACTGGAAACCATGACCATAAAGTGGAGAGGGAGAACTACAACTACCGGGGAGCAGAGCACCAGTTTGCTCCATAACCGGAAGATGCAGAAAGAACCAGAGAGTGCACAACTATCAATAGACCCAACCAGAGTGTGCCAACTTTTAACAGACCCAACCCGAGAGTGAGGAGAGCATGTCAACTGGCCCAACAGAAAATCATCATTAGTGGATATTCAGGAGGGGTTACTAACGACTATAGCCATTTAGAAAGTCTATTGGCTTCACCATTACCTTCTCTGTAGATATGGCTAACGCAAAATTCATCAAAGGTAGCTAGCAGCGCCAGGATCGATTGATGCCACTGGTTAAGGCACCAACTAGGGATGCTATTGCAACGGATAGCATTAATGACATTTAATGAGTCTCCCTCCAAATGAATTTTTTGCACCCCTAGTTCCTTCCCTAGCTGAAGACCTCTTAATGTCACTCCAAATTTCGCTTCATTATTAGTAGCCACTCCAATCTTTTCAGAGATTTCTTTTATACAGAGACCATCAAAGTCCCTCAGAATGCAACCAATACCACTTTGGCCCGGATTTCCTACAAAAGCACCATCAAAGTTTACCTTTCTCCACCCAACCTCTGGCACATCCCAATTCACCCCCACTCTAGGATTGGTCTGATCCACTAGAGTGCCCAGTCTGAAAATCAGAGGGATGAGTAGGTTTGGAAGAACTAGGTTAATCTTACAATCCTAGTCCATGAACAAATTTTTCTTAAGTGTTTTGGATTGGGCTGCACATTCAGGAGCTCAGTTAAGTGGTTCTTAATTTTCCCACAAAGAGACAGAAGGCTCCTTTCTTTACCCTGGAAGATTTTGTGGTTCCTTTCTTTCCAAATTTCCCAAATCAGAAGTGATGGGAGGATGAAAAGAAAATCAGAAAAAACCGCCTTTCCTACTGGTTTAGGCCATTGCAAATACCACTTATCTAGCCCTATTGGGAAGGGGTCGAAGATTCTCAGTTTTCCCATGAAATGCCACCAATAGTGACTGGAGAATTTGTAGTGGAGAAGAAGATGATCTGCAGTCTCTTCTTGATCTAGACATAAAGGACATCTACTGGGTCCATTGATACCCATTGAATGGAATCTTTCTTGAGTTAATATTTTTCTCTGGCAAGCCAACCAGGCAAAGGAGCCCACTTTGGGAAGGAGGTGTTGATGCCAAAAAAGATTAACATGCTAGTCTTTTTTTATATATAGCTTCTTCTTTCAACTTGTAACCAAAGCATACCTTGTATTTTCCATCAGAGGAGCCACACCACCTAATAATATCCTTATTAGGGGAAGGGAAAATAATCCTTTTGTTGAGAATGCTAGTAAATAAGTCCTTCTGAAGCTGATCCAAGTTTAGCTGATCCAAGGAGTTCCATTTCCATTTAGCAATACCATTTTCTTGGATCGGATAACCATAATAACAGATATTGTGCCCCTAGAGGTGAGAGGTTTCTTCCATAATAGGTTGCAAAGAGGGGTTGTGACATAGGGCAACTTCACTAGACCAAGAATCAAACCAAAAGGAGGCATCCCTGCCATTCCTGACATCCCAGGTAACCTAATCGCTTATGATTTCCCTGTTGTCCACAATAAAATTCCAGATAGCTAAACCTCTAGGAGGGTTGTTGATAGTCAGAATCCTTTTGGGCTCCAGGGTGTCCAGATATTTATGTTTAAGGAGCCTTGCCCATTTTTTCTTCCTGCCGCTACAAATTTCCCAAACCAGATTGCACCCATTGCTAAATTCATAATTGAGATTTGGTGAATACCAGAACCACCTGCCTTTTTTGGTTGGTAGATCTTTTTCCAAGCTATTAGGGGAAATTTACCTTTGTCATTCGAACCATTCCAAATGAAATTTCTCATTAGAGAAATCAATTCATCTTCAATTGCCACTGGTAATCTCAGGCAAGCCATGGAAAAAACTAGTAGCACTGAAAGGACTAACTTTATCATAGTGAGTTTCCCAGCAAAGGATAACCACTTGCCTTTCCAAGTTGCAAGCTTGGATTTTCACTTATCAATGAGATGCTTCCAGTAGTGAGTTCTACTACTACCAATGAAGAGGGGGGTTCCAAGAAACTTCCCTGGGAAATTAGCGACTCTGAGATTAAGAATCCTTGATAATACAACTTGCAAGTTGAGCGGAGTGTTGACAAAAAACACTTCAGATTTCTGCCAGTTGATTTTCTAACTGAAAGCCATACAGTAATCCTCAAGGCAAGTTTTGATTGTTCTATCTTCCCTCCTACAGGCCGAACCAAACAAAATGGTGTCATCAGCAAACTGAAGATGAGTTATTTTTTCAACCCCTATTGCCATATTAACTCCAACCCAATGACCATCTTTCTGGAGAGCTCTTATGGATCGACCTAAAGCTTCAACCATTATGATAAACATAAAAGGTCATAATGGATCACATTGTCTGATTCCTCTTGTCGAAGAGAAGAAACCATGGGATGAGCCATTAACCAGAACATAGAATTTGGGGGAAGAGTGACAACTCATGACCCAAGTGAGCAATTCTTTGCAGAAGCCAAATTTATTAAGAACATCAAATAAGAAATCCTTGTCCACCATGTCATAAGCTTTCAGGATGTCGATTTTTAAAATCATACATGAGTCCTTGGTCTTCCTGGTTGTGTGAAGTGTTTCGTGAGCAATGATGATACCTTCCACAATGGATCTTCTAGGGGCAAACCTGCTTTGTTCATCTGATATGATGTGTTTAAGGAGGGGATTCAATCTATTAGCTATGATCTTTGTTACAATCTTATATACAGTTTTGCATAGAGTGATAAGCCTAAAGTCACTCATCTGTTGTGGATTTTGCTTCTTTAGGATTAGAGTAAAAAAGGTGTGATTGATGGCCCCTAACATAGTCATCTTCTTTCTTGATTCTTCTACTACAAGATATAACTAGAAATGATGGAAGAAAGAGACAGGGAAGCCATCTGGGCCAGGAGTCTTATCCAGTTTCAACTGGAGGGTGGTATTCCTTACTTCATCAATTGAAATAGGAGTACATAGAGCTATGTTTTGATTAACAGAAATAACAGATGGGATTAAGTTTAGAATTTTGACTCTTGCTTCATGGTCGACCTAATGGTCACCATTTAGCAAAGAGTTAAAGAATCTTACAGCCTTCTGTGCAATATCCTTGTAATTTCTAATTGTGACTCCATCTGGTCTCATAATCTCCAATATTATGTTTCTATTTTGATTGGCAATGGCCGACGAATTTGGTATTTTTATCACCTTACTTTAACCATAACTCCCTTGATTTTTGATGCCAGTGGATTTCCTCACATCAAAGGATTTCATTTAGATCAGATTTGAGAGAATTTTCTTTGATAAATAGATCCTCAAGTCATTCCTGAAGATGTAGTAGATTTAGTTAAGTCTGCCAGTTCAGCCTTAATTCTTAATTTCTCCATATGAATATCTTGAAATGGCTCTTATTCCATTCTCTGATCTTGAGATTTTCATTGAGAATGCAAAGTCTTGAATGATTCCCAAAAATTGGTTCATTCCACCAAGCCGCTATAAGATCATATAGTTTAGGCACTTTGAGCCACATTTTCTCAAACCAGAACAAGGTGCCTCCCTTCGCTTGAGCCAAGGTGACCTCCAAATAGATTAGGTAGTGATCTAATTTAGTGAGCGAGAGAATCGATAATTTTAAGGCTAAATTTTGTCCTAACCACTCACTAGAAACAAGGAACCGGTCAAGCCATTCAACAATATTAGTAAAACCCACTCTCTGGTTTGTCCATGTGAAGATTTAATTTTTCTAACCAATGTCTAAAAGGTGATTCTTCTCAACAAAATCCAAGAATTCCTTTTGAGACTTACCAATCCCCTGAATACCCCCACTATTCTCAGTGCTAGAAAGGATCACATTGAAATCCCCGGCTACCACACAACTACCATCAATAATACTGTTTAGCTTGATGGATAGGAGATCCCAGAGAGCCCATTTATCACCCACAGAAGATGGTCCGTACACATTGAAGATATTGAAGTTCTCATTCCATCCAAGAATAGTGACCGAGCAATGTTGCCAATACTTATCTTCCCCCACAAGTGAGATCTTAACATTCATGGGGTTCCAAATGATTCCCAAGCCACCGAAGGCTCCATCCGATTGGCTAAAAAGCCCATTCCACTATTTCCAAACTCTTATTTTAGCATCAGTCTCAGCCTTGCTCCATTTAGTTTCCTGTAGTAGCCAAATATCTCCTTTGGTGTCATCAATTTGGCGCTTAATCAAGTGCCATTTGTAAGGGGCATTGATGCCCCTGACATTCCAAGATAGGAGTCTCATAGATCCTGGGGAAGGGCATTTCCCTGCCCTAAATTAGGTTTGGTTTGACCATTGGCAACACCAACTACTGCTAGCATAACTTTTTTGGACTTGCACCCCCACACACCTTTTGGCTTAAAATTTGGTTTGTCAATAGTTGAATTTGACTTTCCAAAACCTTTTGAATTACCCTCCAATATAAACTCTGAGTCAGGTTCAAAGTGTTCCTCCCCCTCCGAGGAGGAGGTTTCAATTTCACCATCTTCTAGTTCAATGCCTATTGAGGAGAAGATCTCCCCTCCCATCTCCCCTATAGTGCCAGTCTCCATACCTTGAGAGTGCAGATTGCAATCTTCAATTGCCAGTTGATTCCTAGGCACAAAAGGGGAGGGTGGAAGTGAGTCCGCTAACTTGGATTCAATGTTTTCCTGTAGGGATTTCGTCTTCTCCAGAAGTGTGAGAAGATCTTCTTGGCTCTCGCTTTGACCAGAGGAGGGGCGAACTATGATCAAAGGGGTTGCCTCCGCTAGTGTAACATTCTCCTTATCAAGAGTATCATTGCAAAAGGCTTCCCTAGTGTCAACGGCAATGGGAGGTTCCGGTTGTAGTTTTACCTCAATAGGAGATTGCATACGGGAATAATTTTGTTGTATCATAGCTGAAACATCACAACTAATACCGGTATGATCCAAGGAGAAGCATTTAGGAAAAATATGCAGCTAATCTTCCCTATGAATCTTTTGGATCTAGATCTTCCCTTCCCCAATAATTCTGACTTCGTCGGGGATCTTGTTGATTTAATTTGTGCTAATACAAATTATGAGAAAGCTTCCCCATAATTTATCCTCCAAGATGTCATCTACCAATACAAAGGTACAAAGTTTTTTGCATATATCCTTAATGACATCAATGTGCCAATAATCCGAGGGACAATTATATAGTCTTATCCATACCTTGTTGTCCGACAATACATATGTTCAAGGATTGAAATTGGGCTGCTATTCAATGATGTGAACTTCAATGCCATCTAAGATGTATGGACCTTTATTTTTAGCTTTCCATTTCTCCTCATTTCTCATAAATTCAATCATATAGAAATCATTTGGGAGAATATTAATGTTAATATCCTTTCCCCACTATGCTCTACTCTAGGATTCAAAGTTGTCCTTAACCCTCTTTCCACCATCCCACTTGATGAAAAGGCAAGACTCAAGAAAATTTGACTTGGCAGAATTAATTTTATTCTCATCCAAAAAGATAGTGGGTCTTGATGTTTTTCTTACCGGTTTATGAAAACGGGGTCGCTGAGGGAGAGAGCCTGCTCTTCAAAAGTTAGGGCATCTTTCATGATTCGATCGAGGGTTCCGATTTTTAGGATGGAAGTTGGATCTCCAAAACCTAGCTTGGTTCACCCTTGAGTTATCCTGCCTAAAGCGCCCATTCCGCTTTTGGAAATTCCATGATCAGTTGGGGAAACCAAAAAAGAGTCAGTGTGAGGATTGCCTCTTTCGAGTGGTGCATCAGAAGTGTTAGGTTCAGGCAGTGGATACCAGTTTTAGAGGCCCTCAGATGCGAGATGCTTAGCCTTGTGAAAACATCCATTTTTATTCCAAATGAAACCATTTGCCTTCCACTTATGCGGGTCAATAGGGCATTGGTTACCACTTGAACAAGGATTTCCATAGTTTAACCGCGGACTGGAGTATTTGATGCCCTCGAACCTATTTGCTTTCCCAGCATTAACCGCTTTCTAGAAAACATGTAATCTACCTATCTCAATGGGGAAGGCAATGCCTGCTTCATCACTCCAAGATCCAACCTTCGTAGACTGGGCACCAGAATACCGCACATCGGTAACCCTTCTCTTTCACCAGCGCCGCTCCTGCTGCCATCTAGTGCTGCCATTTTGCTCTAGTATATTTCTTCAATGAAGATTCTTTTGAAAATAAATTGATTTAATTGACATATTTTAACTTTAGTAAAATTATTTTAATATGTATAATTATAAATTTATCTTTATTAAATTAAAAAAATTGAAGCATTAATATACCTTGGTAATTGAATCGAATCATAGCTGAACTTAATTGATTCATAAGCTTAATTTAAGTTTAACGCTAATAATATATTCTAATGAAATTGTAATTGGTAGTGACCCCTAAAACTAACCATAAACATACCTATATGATTTGGTTTAATGTTCATTTAGGATGAATCATGTTTAGAATAAGGATTCAATTTTATGTAGTGTTAGGGTGTGACTTGATTTTTTTAACTTTAAGCGGTAAAATAATATCCAAAAAATTAATTTATTGTCTAATTGGGTTAAGGGTTAGAGTTACATTTCATTTAATGTTGTAGTTAGGGTTTGATTTGGTTTACAATTAATCTAGTTTGGTGTTCAATTATATTTAAGGTTAGAGTTTAATTTAAATTAATGATAGGGTTAGGATTCAATTTGGTTTACAATTAAGGGTTTAATTTGGTTGAGTTTTGGGTTTCAAGTTTGTAATTATTTATGTTGTTTAATATGCATGTATAGTATGATAAATTTAATGAATGTGAAAATAATTATTATATTTAAATTTTAGTATGGTTTAAAAATAAAAATGTAAAATTACATAGAAAGTCAATTGTAATATAATTCTAACTCCATACTCCAAAATATTAAATTTTACAAATAATTGTGGCTTTCATATATTGATACAATGCAATGGAGAAATTATTGTGGCCACCATAAATTCATACAATCTATAGGCATTAATAATTGTATATATTTTTCATACTTATTCTTCTTTCAATATTATATAATTATACTTTATCTTCCACAACTAATATGTATCCATTGTTTTTTATTACGGGAAAAAGAGGTTTTGAAGGGACCCTGAAACCCTTTACATAAGAACCTTAAAAGATAAGAGCATTAAGAAACAAGATGGGGCAGGCTGCAAAAAAAAATAGCAAAAAATAGGGAAAAAGCTAACACAACCAACAAAAAACAAAAAAAACACAAATTACATAATGTTTTTAAGGGCATTAGACAATTTATCACTAATCCCTTGCATATCTTTGATATTATCCCTGAGTATTAGGATTTCCTTGGAAGAGGCCAAGGCAAATTTTTTCATACTTGCTCTAGTCCTTTTGGCTGCACCTCCAGGAGCACTATCCACATTCCTAGCCTCCGTAGCAGTATCATCAACATCTAGGTCCACAACAAGTTTGGTAGGGTTGGGGCCATAAAGGTATTTGGCAATTTCCTCCATGTTTCTAGTCATAGAGTTGAGGATATCCAGAATCAGAATCAAGAAGTTCTTCATGGCTGCCTTTCCTTCCTCCAGCTTGTTGATCTGAACTTCCAACTTCTCCACTTTTTCACCCATTACGTTTTTCCATTGATCCAGGCTACATTCACCTTTCTATCCCTGCTCTTCTTGCTGATTAGCATTTTTTTTGATTTTATTAATTCTTTCATATACTCACCTATCAAAACCTAGACGAGCATCAGACTAGTTCTTGAGCTTATCTAGAATAATCTCATCTCCTGCTCGTATCCTCCTTATCCTTGTTCTAATCAATTTCCATTTCCCTTTCCTCCTGATTAATCTAGTTGTCTTGCTCCTCCATAGGTTGGTTGTTAAAATTACCAGTACTCGCACTATGGGTAGGGTTGTTCTGATCAGAATATTCCTCCTCGCCTCCTTCCTCTTCCCCCACTTCCTCATCTTTCTAGCTCTCCTCCTCGTTAGTATCATCAGTCTCCATATCACTTCCTTCTTTTACCATATCCTCAGGATCAACCTTCATATCCTTATGTTTATGGCTCAAATCCGTGTCCTCAACTTTTTTCTCCACATAGCCTCTTTTAGCCTTTTTACTCTGTTTCTGCTCATCCTTACTAGGCCTAGGGTCCTCACTTTTCCTCTTGCCTTTCCCTAGTGACACTGACATCCTTTTGTTTTCCTGAATCGCCAAAATCTTACAATACTCATAAATGAGCAAAATAAGGCCATAATGTAGCACAAGAGAAGAGGGGTTCTTATTGTGCTTGTTCAATGAGTGTGACAGGGACCTGGAAAGGTAATAGGGAAGAGACACCCTTTTCTCATGCCTAAAGTGGTTCAGAAGCACAAAGTGATAGGTATGGACCCTAGTGAAATGACCCTCCGTAGTGATATACTCCATAATGGCATTAAGCACAAAACCCCAAATTTTTTTAATATTAGACACATCATAATACCCCTAGACGCTTTGCCTAATTTCCCTCTCTCCTTATCTTTGTGTGGAAAGAGCTTCGCAACATTATTGGAGACTTTCAGGTCCCTAAAAAAATTGAGGCCAGTATGGGGCATACTTGTGACCGTGGAGATGAGGTCCGCATCTAGCTTGAATTTGACACCATGGATTTTGAAAGTACTATTTTTCTAGTTTTCAATCACTCTAGTAACCACCAGGTTAACTCTTTTTTTGTCATAATCCACTAGTTTTTCCATGAATGGCATCATGAAACCCTTCTCTAGCTTCATCCATACCTTAGGCATCTCCCGCCATCTAGAAATGTTATCAGGTTCCTCTCTTCTAAGATCACCTCCCATTCTTGAATTCGTTCTGCAATTTTTCTACTTCTGCAACTTCAAAGCAATCTTCCAGATGACACTCAAATTCTTGAAAATACACACCCACAAAGTGTGCAATTTTTTAATAGTCTTATTTGACACTCTTTCCTTCTGACGAGCTATCATTACCTTTCTAAAGTTTTGATGATTACTCATTAATACTACCATGATTAAAATGTAATCCTTCTTTCCCCATAATTCTATCCTTTCTAATGAGGTCTTTAATATTGAAATCAATATTATCTTCACCATTCCATATGCTTTGTACTTCAGAAATAATGCCAAGGTTAGCAATACCATCCACTACGACATTTTTTTCCCTAAAAGCATGCTCAATAATAATAGATTTAAAGCTAGTAATAATTTCTCTGGCCTTAAAAATGATATTTTTGATAGACCATGAAGGCTCAACTTCACCCTTAAGGCATTTAATAATATTAAGAGAATCTCCCTCCAACCATAGTTTGTCATGATTGAGATTTTTAGCTATAATCAAAGTATTTAGGGCAGCCGAAGCTTCAACATAATGACTAGTTTGGTTACCCAAAGGGCCAGCCACAACCACAAGGCAACCTCTAGCAAAATTCTTGACAATGCCCCCATAATCAACATTGCTAGGATTTCCCTTAGAAGCCCCATCGAAATTGGCCTTGATCCATCCTTGGGAAGGAAAGCACCAAAAAAGACCATCTCTACCTTTATCCTTGTTGTTTCTACTATTGGAAAGGTTCCATCTTTCATTAAAGTCTTCTTTAGTAGATAAACTAGTATCAATTCCATATAAGCATTCATGGATCCCTCTGTAGATTTTATCCACCACCACTTCAGGGTTCACACTTTTTTCCCTAAAAATTATGTTGTTACGCTCCTTCCAGATGTTCTAGGTGATGATAGGGAGAATAAGTTTCCAAAGCTCAACATTCTTAGAATTAGAGCTAGGGCAATACCATTGCTTCCAGAACTCTTCCAAAGAGTTTGGGAAAACCCAGCTCAACTTCCACTTATTAAGAATAATATTCCAAATATCCTGACTGAAATTGCACTGGTAGAGGATATGGCAGGCAGACTCCTCCTCCCTGCAACAAAGAGAGAACCTATTAGGAAAAAAAAATCCATGCTTATGGAGATTATTGAGGGTTAGCACCTTATTTTGGATAAAAATCCAAAATAAGATATTAATTTTGGGAGTGAACTTCTTTATCCACACTTTCGCCCACAGAGGAATCTCTTCCGGAACTTTGTAATGAATAGAGACAACAAAAGACACAGAATATCTCCCATCAAAAGTTTCCTTCCAAATCATACAATCCTCAAAATGCTCCATGAATATTTTGAAAGAGAGAAAGGTCTCCAAAAATCTTAAGCCTGGACAAAATTGGCTAAACTCAGTCCACTTACCATTTCTCTAGTAGTCCCTAACAAGGTCTCCATACCTTCTTTTAAACCAGTCTTTCCATTCATTAAGAATGGGGATTTCCTCAGCCGTTTATCAATAAGCCATTTGTCCTCCCAGAATCTAATAATTCTCCCATTCCCCAATTTCCACTTTCTTCCAGTAGTAGCTCAGACAATAGATTCTGGTGCAACTGTTAATGTAATGCCTTATGGGGTTATGAAAGAACTAGGTTTGTCAGTACACACTTCATATGGGAGGTGTTATGCTATGGATAATAGAGAAGTGCCTATTGTGGGTACAATGAAATATGTAGAAGTAAAAATAGCAGCATTCCTTGATGCTACTTATAAAATGGATGTAATAGTTATAGACACCAAGGCCCATTATGGCATGCTTCTATCTAGACAGTGGGCTACTACTGTTGGAGGACATCTTAAGCTAAATTTATCATATGCAAGTATCCTAGTGAATGGGAATTCTGTAAAATTGTACAGAGAACCACGTTCCACAATGTTTAATAAAAAAATTGACCCAAACATGCGTAATTGCATGATTGATGTGGATCTTGATAACTTCAGGATTGAACCAGTTCAACCTCAATTGAAGAATACTGATCCTATTGTCGATGAGATGGATTCCCAACAAGAAGGCCTATGGCATATATACTTTGATGGAGCTTTCTCTAAAGAAGGGTATGGAGCAAGAGTTCTATTTGTTTCCCCACCAGGTATTGCCTTCAAGTATTCTTTTCTATTAGCATTCCAATGTAAAAACAACACAACTGAGTATGAAGCTTTGTTATTAGGCTTATAAATTGCTAAAAGACATGGGATCAAGTTGTTAAGGGTTTATGGAGATTCTGAACTCGTAGTGTCTCAGATAAGGCCAAGATATGCACCTAAAAATGACAAGTTAAAAAGGTACAAGCATGCTGTTTGGGATGTCATTGAACACTTTGATGCATTTTCCATTGATTGGATTGAAAGGTCTAAGAACATTATGGCAGATTTTTTAGCTAATGTTGCATTAAAGAATGATGATGTAACATTGACTGGAGTTTCAATAATTGAGACAAAAGCCAGACCAACCATCCCAGATAATATGTACAATTGGCAAGTTTTTGAGGATGATGAAGACATCCTTAGATTTGTACAATGCATAGATGACTATGAAGGTCAAAAGATTGATTGTAATGCATTGGTGGAAGTAGTAGATGGACAAGAAATAAATTTTGGGAGTGACATAGTGTAGCTAGAGATAAATGAAATACCCAGGGGACTAGTTGAACTAGACGGTATGTTCAGTTATAGTGATGGTCACTTACATCATTCATCATCTACAAAGTTGGAGGAGTTGGATGAGGTGAACTTAGGGACATAAGCATCCCCTAAGTTGGTGTATATTGGGAAGAACATGTCTCCCCATATTAGAACCAACCTCATTAACTTATTAAAATGGTATAAACATATTTTTGCTTGGTCCTATGAGGACCTAAAGGCATATAGACAAGACTTATTTCAACATGAAATTCCTCTGCATACTGATGCTAAGCCTTTTCGATAGAAGAAAAGACCTATTAACCCCCTTTTGGAGACCAAAATGCAACAAGAATTAACCAAGTTAAGGGAAAGGGGGATTATAAAACCTATATGACATTCTTCATGGGTATCCAATTTGGTCCCTATGAGAAAGAAGAATGGGGACATAAGGCTTTGTGTAGATTTTAGAAATTTGAATGTTGCCTCTTTAAAAGACAATTATTCTTCCCCAAATATGGAAGCCATGTTACAAAGGGTAACTGGTTGTGATTTATTGTCAATGATGGATGGGTTCTTAGGTTATAATCAGGTACTAGTGAAAGAGTCTGAGCAATTTAAGACTGCTTTTACAACCCCTTGGGGGACTTATGTGTATGTGAGAATGTCATTTGGTTTGAAGAATGCTAGAGCTACTTTTCAGAGAGCAATGAATGTAGCTTTTAAGGAGTTTATTAACTTCATAATGGTGGTTTAATAGGATGATTTGACATGTTTCTCAAAGAAGGTAGATGATCACTAAGGTCATTTGGAAAAGGTTTTTTGCAAGGCTTTGGAGTTTGGTGTATCCTTGAACCCAAAAAATGTCATTTTGTAGTGACTGAAGGAAAATTATTAGGGCATATTGTCTCCAAGGAAGGGGTTATAATAGACCCCGAAAGGATTGAAGCTATAAATAATGTACCTCATCCAAAGAATGTTAAAGGGATTCAGTCTTTCCTGGGAAAGGTGAATTTTGTTAGGAGATTTATAGCTAACTTTGCTGAAATCATTAAGCCTATTGTTAAATTACATAAAAAAGATGCAAAGTTTTCTTGGGATGAAGAAGCGGCACATGCTTTTAAAAAAATTAAGAAGGCTATTTAGGAAGCACCTTTTCGAAAGTCCCTTGATTATAGTAAGCCTTTCTCATTATTTTCTTTTACTTCTTATCACACCGTAACAATAGTTCTCCTTCAAAAGGATGATGAAGCATATGAACATCCAATTGCTTTCTATAGAAAATCTTTATAGGCTGTTGAGTTAAAGTATGAAATCATGGAGAAACAGGCATATGCTATAGTCAAAGTCATAAAATCATTTAGGCCTTATCTGGTAAATGCTCTAATTGTAGCCTATGTACCACATGTAACTATGAAAGACATTTTGTCCCAGTTTGAAGTAATTGGAAAGAGATACAAATGGATAACTAGAATACAAGAGTTTTCTTAGTGATCAAAATAACTAGGCTTGTAAGAGGATTAGGACTTGCAAAATTGATGGCTGAATCAAATCTAGTTACTATTGATGTTAATAATGTTGAAATTGAAGAAGTCTTGGTAACTAGTATCGAGAGGCAGCCGTGGTATTCAGATGTGGTATATTTATTGAAGAATGCCTCATGTCCAGAAGGTATGACACACAACCAGATGAGAACATTAAAGTTAAAATCACATAATATGTTCTTATTCAGGGAGACCTGTATTGGAGGAACAGTGATGGGATGCTGCTGGTTTGCCTGGACGAATTCCAAGATGAGAAGGTTTTGAAAGAGATACACATTGGGGTGTGTGGAGGCCACTATTTAGCTAAGACTACTGTTGGTAGGATAATTGGAGTAGGGTATTATTGGCCGACTTTGTTCAAGGATGCTCATAAATATGTTCAAAAATGTTATCCTTGTCAAAGGTTTTCTTCTAAACTAAAGTATGCTAGTGCTTTGCCTTTGAATTTTGTTACAGTTGAAGCCCCTTTTGTACAATGGGGAATTGATTTTATCGGAGAGATAATAGAAATATCAAGCAGGGGTCATAGATGGATCCTAGTGGTTACAGATTATTTCACCAAATGGATTGAAGCCATACCTACCAGACAAGCCACTAGTAAGGTAGTCATTAATTTTTTGATGGACAATATATTGACAAAATTTGGTGTGCCAACTAAAATAGTCATGGACAACACTTTGTGCTTCAGGTCTAAGGAGTTTGCAGAGTTCTATGTTAATTATGGGATTATTATGTCACACTCTTCACCATACCACCCACAAGGAAATGGCTAGGCAAAATCAAGTAATAAAAGTCTCCTCAACATCATCAAGAAGATCCTAGAGTAAAATAAAAGGTCCTAGGATCAAAATCTCAGGTTAGCTTTATGGGCTGACAAGGTGACTATAAAAAAGGCCATTGGTACATCCCCTTTTGAGCTAGTTTATGGAATGAAAGCCATATTACCTGCGAATAATTTGCTTCTAGTTTACAAATTTTTGGAGATTGAAGAATTAGAAATGTTTGAGCCCATGGAAGAAAGAATGATTTAGTTAGTAGAGTTGGAGGAAATGATGACTGCAACCCATAAAAGGAATATGAAACTTTAATTACAGTCGAAGTACCTTTTTGATAAAAGGACTAGTACAATAAAGTTCTAGATTAGTGACATGGTGTTGCAATGGAATGAGAGAAACCAAGACAAAGGCAAGCATAAGAAATTTGAATCACTGTGAATAGGTCATTTAATTATTTGTGATATCAATGGAAATGATTCATACTTCTTGCAAAGAATGAATGACGAAGTACAGGAATTTCCAGTGCAAGGACAATTCTTGAAATATTACTTCTCTTGATCTGTTTTAGTCCATGCATGATAGTTGTAGGTTGTATATGGGTCAGTGCAAGAAGATGAGTCCACTTTTTGGCCAAAAAGTGAAAGTGTTTATCCTAATTTTTTAGGTTTTGTCTCATTTGAGCTTAAATTTTGAAACACTTGGAGATTGAATCTTGGAAAAAGTCAGTACTATAAAAGATAGCCCTATGAGTCTACTTTCCAAATATGTAATTTATTTTAATACCCCCATAATAAAAAATAACTTTTTGAATGGATTTCTAAAAACTGTTTTAAAAATGCCTATTTCAGGACCACACCATGCATGTGTACGACTCACATTTTTTGACACAATTAAAATTATTTTCTCAAACCATTTTGTGAAATGGTTTGTAACACACTGAATATTGATGAGCATATTTTTATGTATTTTTTTTTAAAAAAAATTTAATTAATTTTTTAATGACCGTAATTATCATTTTAAAAATTTGACGTGTACGACCCACATAATTTGACGTAAACTTATCATTTTTTGATTTTTTTTTAAATCAAAAAGAATTTTGTGTAGATTGATGGCATATAATTTTTTTTTTAAAATTCATTAAAATAAAAAAGTTATGAAATTAACAAAATTAGTTAATATTTCAAGTTTATGGACCCGATTTAGTATAAATTAAATGAAAAATAGTTAAATTAATCAATTTTTACATAAATTTACATATTTAGAATCTATACAATATAATCTAGAATGGGTTTTAATTTCATATAAAAATTCTCTAATTAGAGGCACGTAAACTATTTCAGAAGTTCATATTTGTGCTTTCATTCATGGAGATTTGAATTTGTAGGTCCATGTCTCAGGTGTGGCCATCCCAGGCCTATCCCAGACCTAATCCCAAGGCAAGTGGCGGGTTGTGGAATCAACTTCCATAAAACGGGTCCGTTCCTAAAATTACCATTACTGTCCAAAAATGACAAAATGTGCCCCCCCAAAAAGGGTAAAATCGGATTTAAAAAGGGGGGCTCATTTTTTAAAAATGGTACCCCATTTCATTTTTTGAACGGGCCCCCATTTGAGAACAAAATGGGGGCCCGTTTAGTTTAGCCTCGGGCCCCCGTTAATTTTTTCCTTAGGGGCCCGAAGTAAATACGGGTCCTCATTTTTAAGAGCACGTTTTCCAACACATAGAATTCTGACAATTTGTGACCCATTACCTTGCACTTACCCATATATTTTAGGTTTTCTTTCATTAGGATTTTGTTGGTCTCCATTCCAGAGTTTTTGTTAAATTCTTGTGTTGGTCTTCCATCCAACCATCCCCAGCTAGAGCCATTGTTATAATTTATTAGCATATTTCCAATATCCATTGTTATTTACTACTATCTTATAAATTATTTTAGGTAAATCAATATGTAAATGAGTCCATTTATTTCTTCTTTCACCTTCTTTATCATCTTTTTCTAATTTCAAAATTTGATAATACATTTTGTCAACCAACACTATGCAACTATCACATCCGGGTATTTCCTAAGACATTGTTAGCTCTTCTAATAAATTATAATAGTGGCTCTGATTGGGGATGGTTGGATGCAAGACCAACACAAGAATCTAGCAGAAACTCTAGAACACAGGCCAACAAAATCCTAATGAAAGAATGAGAAGTAATATTTCAAGAATTGTCCATGCACTGGAAATTCCTGTACTTCGCCATTCATTCTTTGAAAGAAGTATGAATCATATCCATTGATATCAAAAACAATTAAAGGGCCTATCCACAGTGATTCAAATTTCTTATGCTTTCCTTTGTCTTGGTTTCTTACATTCCACTGCAACACCATGTCACTAATTTGGAACTTTCTTGTACTAGTCCTTTTATCAAAAAGGTACTTTGACTATAATTGAAGTTTCATATTCCTTTTATGGCGAGCATCTTTCCAATATCCATTGTTATTTACTCCTATTTTATAAATTCTTTTAGGTAAATCAATATGTAAAGGAGTCCATTTATTTCTTTCTTCACCTTCTTTATCATCTTTTTCTAATTTCAAATTTTGATAATATATTTTGTCAATCAACACTATGCAACTATCACGTCTAGGTATTTCCTAAGATATTGTTAGCTCTTCTAATAAATTATAACATCATAATAATTTTTATGAGCCTTTTTTTTACTTCTTCAAAGCGAAAATCTACAATTGGCGCATACATGATTCCAAAATATCATCAAAATTGATGTAGCATAACTAAATACAATAATCTTGCCATTATTTGTATGACTTCTCATCCAATTAAATATTCCTTTGAAAAAGAAACTCTTCCCAAAGATAATAATAATTTTAAACAAATAATTGATTCCACGAATCATATTTTAACTCATAAATCTTAGGATAGCTTCAACCATTACAATTTCTATAGTACTAGATCCATGTAAGATTTTAAGCTAATTGCTAGAGGAGACATAACTTGCTACCATAAAATCAAAATATATAGTTATTTTAATGTGTCTTATAGAAGAAGGCTTTGTCCAAGATGGACTACGCGCATTTGATTTATCATATATGTAGAAATTAGAATCAAAATATTTTACCCATTAATTTTGAAATTTTAATGAAGGTAAACCTATAAAAATTTGAATCAACTTTTATTACAACATGTCAACATATTTGAATCTTGTAGAAGAACATTTTTGAAAAAAATACAGAGTATAGATGGGTTAGTGAACTTTAATTTCAACAAATATTATGAAAATTAGCATTACAGATAGAGTTAGTGTTAGTGTTAAAGTTATTATTAATAATTATATTAATGATAGGGTTGCAATTAGGTTCAAAGTTAGAATTAATATTACAAAGTGAATTTTAATATGTTATTAAGTATACTAATTATACTTTAATAAATTTAATATCTTCAATTTAGAAGATGTTATTAAATACATGATTAAATTTTAGTGTCATTCAAAGTACAAAAGAAAAAATATTTTTAAAATTATAGAAAATCAAGTACAATATAATTATTTTTTCAAACTTAAAATTTAAAATTATACATCAAAATTATTCAAAATAAGTTGTTATGGCCAACATATATATATATATATATATATATATATATATATATATATATATATATATATATATATATATATATATATATATATATATATATATATATATATATATATATATATATATATATATATATATTTATAATCTATTGGTATAATAAATAATATTATGTAATTACCAAACTTATGGGTTTCAATAAGAAATTATGGATCAAACTCCACCAATTCAATATTTTTAAACAATCAATTATGACATAACCATGTACATGTAATAAATTTGAATAAGAATAGAATGATAAAACAAATGGATATTACTATATATTGAAATAAGGTAAATAAATTCAATTTTCATTATAGAAAATATATAATATTTATGAAAATATATTGCATGAACTTATTTCTAAATCTTTTAGTCTATTTTCTTCAGATTTTCATTTTTCAAGTTATTTTCCCTTTTTCATTTTTTCATAGCAATCAAAAAATAAAATAGCCCATGGTTGCCTTCTAAATTACTCCATCAATGATAACACAAAGGAAATTCAAGGAATCCCCATAAAATAAACTCAATGGTCTCTTTCTAAATTACCCCATCAATGATAACACAAAGGAAATTCAAGAAATCCCCATTAATCCTATAGCTTGTCTTTACTCCTCCATCTTCAACTCAAGATTCATGACCTTAACTTGAAGGCCAATAATATCACTTTTTAGCTGATTGGTATTGATATCATCCTCACCAATAGAGGAGTTTTTAGAATGTGACACCATTTCTTCATCTTCAAAGGCCATGAAAGATGGCGAATTTTGGTCTAAGCTATCTTTTTTTTTCTTCTATGAATCACTTAAACCCTTTGAGTCCACCCTGCTATCTCTCACTTGCTTCTCCTCTTCCTCTTGAAAATCATCATCCTCTGTGTCATCATTTGAGGAACCATCATCTTCCTCATGGGTAAAAACCTCCGCACACTCAAGGGAAGCCTCTTTTGTTTCAAATTTCTCCTTTTTGTGCTTTGTGAGGAAGCTAAATGAGCACCTTTCCCTAGAGATTCCCTTCTACTTCTCATGTTCATGTAGGATTTCCTCTTTTGCCTCGAAGTCATGTACATCTAAATCAATTGTTATCTATTGTTTGTTGGAATCCTTCCCAATTTTCCTAGTCTACAATCTATGTTGCTACCCAACAACAAGTTAACATTGCTTATGGCCTCCCACAAGGATTTAATTTTATAAATTTTTTATCAAAAAATATAATCAATTTGGAAGAAAAGAGAGAAAGAGGGAACAAGTATGTTGTTCTCTATATGTGGTCTATCTATGACCTAACAAAAAAATCATTTATGACTGTGCATATGAAACCCACTGTGATCAAGCCGTAGAAACAAATGCACCCTAAGGACTACTACATCTATGTTATTAGATTCAACCTAAATGAAGTTACCCCCAAGATAAAGTTCAATTAATGGAGGAAATCCAAAAGGATATTACCATATAAATAATCAAAGTTAGCCAACAACTAGAGAAGAAAGAAAAGAATCTAGCCAATATCAAGACCATTATTAATAGGTTGAAATTGGAAAAATCGAAATAAAGATGCAAAAATTAACTAGCCCATGAAAGAGATTTAGTGACATGTCTTAAAATAAACGCTCAAACTTTAGTACACTAAGAATGCAAATTTCTAGATAGAGCTAATTGACACATGAGCCTAGATAGATTCCTTGAAAGAAGAGGAAACCATAATAGAGAACAAACTATGGGCTCATTTGGATGGTGTGTGAGCTCTAATTGACACATTTAAAGAAGAGAAGACTATCATTGAGATAAAATTAGGAGTTATAAAAATGATGTTATATACAATAAAATTTGGAATTAAAACTATTTTAAAACCTAATACGATTTAATCACATAAAACCCTAGTTCTATAATGAAATCCACTATACAACAATGAATATGGAAGATTATACTCTTATGTTTATTATACTCTCACATGCTCATTAGGGTTTAATTTCCATTGTTTCTTATTTTCATTTATCTTTCTTTGATATTATGGTTGCTCATAGATTTTATGTGTGTACAAGAGCTCAACAAACAATGGATTGTGCTTGTGTAGACACTTGATTTATTGATTGATGGCTATTTCTTAAGTTCATTAGGGATTAGAGATAGATAAAAAGAAAGGATCCTCTTTTATAGAGAGTGCCCTAGAAATATTAGCGAGGTGGTTAAAGGTGAATTAAAATATGACTGACAAGCATCATGGAGGGAAAAAGCTAACGAATTAATTAAATAGATAAATATTTATTTAATTAAAAGAAGACGTGGGGCCAATTAAATAAATAAAATATTTATTTAATTTAGAGAAATGATAATTTAAATAAATAAAAATATTTATTTAAATGGGAAAATGCTCTCAAAGAGGATTAATGAATTAATTAAATATATAAAAAATATATTTAATTAATAGAAGGCTTAGGCTTAAATAATTAATTAAACAAAATATTTATTTAATTAGACTAGGACAATTTTAGGTTTCTACAAATGCATGTTCACAAAATTATTTTTGACTATGAATTTGCGACAATAGTTATAGAAGGAGGTACAAAAAAAAATCAACAAATCTCTCAACTCAAAGATGAGATAAATCATATTTCATAGCTACAAACATTCTCCCATGATCTAAGAATTATATTTTTCCAATTGGGGGTGAATTAGGGATGAAGTCTTGCTCCTAAAGAATTCACTTAGGTTCATTATATACTTTCAGTATTTAAGTGCAAGGGTGAGTGTTGCTATGATGAAATTTGTCTCTTTCGTCTCCCCAAGGATGTAGATTCACAAATATTAATGCAAGCACTATATAGTGTAAATAAGTACACTTTTCAAATGAGATAAAAAACAATAAAGGTAAATGAATTTTTAATTTGTAAGAAAATTGCTTTAAAATGTAAGGCATGTTTGGATGCCTTAGATCATAATGGTCATGATAAAAAAAGGGCACATCAAACAATTGGTCCAACTAGGCCTTTGTTTCCTATTCCTTTAAAATAAAATAGTCTTTTAAGATGACCAATTAAAGAATTCATTTTTTAACAAGAAAAAGGATCAAATAGATTTTCAGGGTCATATTCAAACATTAGAGTCCTTGATGGGAGAGATTTCTAGTGGCTCACCTAGCTAGATTTGTACTGGAAAGTTTAAATAATTTCTCTTTTAAAAACATTATTAATCTAGACAATGTTTTAATATTTGTTTTTATCTCATAGAGTTTCCATGTCAGTCCGAATAGCCTTCTTTTTAAGTGATCCTCTTTTATTTGTCTATGTAAATTCATGCAGAGTGTGCAACATGTTTCTCTCATGCAAGTTTTATTCAATTCAAATTCTTAGCCCCCATTCAAGGTGTTCCTGAGTGCCATGTAGTAGCTTCATGTGTCATAATACAAAGAAAGAGATAAAAGATTCATAAGTACTTGAAGCATAGAATGACACTTGTCACATTGGTGTAGTTTTTACAATGCTTGTGTATTTCACAACTTTAAAGTTGCACCATTATTTAAAGCCTAGATGGAAGGTAGTTGACAAACCTCCTACCAAAAGAGAAGAAGGAGAACATGTGACCAAATTATTGCTTGTTTGAAGAATGATAATTTTCTTTTGATTTTAAAAGTGTATTGTTGGCCAAAATAATGAGTACTCCTAGTAGATAAGCATCCTTTAGAAAATGGGGAAATGATGAGTGTTAGCAAAACACTATCTAAAAGTTGAGGGACTGAGTTTTCTCCCTTTTTATGATTATAATTAGAATTTATTAGAAGAATTTTACATCTTACATGCCCCACACTAAAGGGGGAAGCCATCATCATTTTTCAATTAAGTAGTTTCAATTGCTACATGAAGAAGAATGGCCCAGGAATTTATTGAGATTTTCTCTATTACCTCAAGATCTACATAGAGAAGAAGGGGATAGGTCTGCATAAATTTTTCTTAGTTATTTGTAAAGTGAGGTTCACTAATTTCAACACTAATAGTAGTTTTTAGTAGGAGAAATAGTAAAAGTGTCTGCATTCCATTTTGAACCTTAGATTTCACTTGTAAAAAGGGTTTGAATATATCAAATTGTGTTTTAATGGTCTATGAAATGTGTTGCTCCGCATTCATAATTTTGGAATTGTCAATTTATAGTTTTAGCTCTATGATAAATATTTAGGGTATTGGTTCATGTCCATGCTATTATAATTCCTCATGAATGTTTGCAAAGATAACAATTTATTATGATTTTATAAGGCTGAATTTTCATTTTAAGTGTCAATTTGAGAGATCAATAGTTTAATTTTTTTATTTTAATGTGGATGATCTTACGATTGTAGGAAATTTAGAGAATTTCATTGATATGGTTGAACATGATCTAAAGAAAACCTTTAACATGATAGAGTTGATGCTAGTTGACTATTGTCTTGGATTTGAGGTATGGAAGAAAGAGAATTATATTTTTATCTCCTAGATGCAATATGGTAAGACTCCTTGAAATCTTTGTCCTATGTCCACTCTAATGGAGAAATGTTTGCAACACTCTCACTTTCAAGGTTTGACTCATGTTTATGTGACTCATTGTAGGAAACTTCTTAGTAGCCTTATTTACTTTACTTATACTAAACCAAATTTATGCTTTGTTGTTAGCTATCAATCTAGGTTTATGTAGAAGCCAAAGAAGTATCATGTTGGATTATAGATAAGAATGTTTTGAGATATTTTTGAAGTACACTTGATTATGTTCTAAAATATAAGAATAATCGATTATTTTTGTAGGGTATGTTGACTTCAACTATGCTAGATCTTTCAATTAACTTGAGGCTACATTTTTTATTTTGTATCTATCTAAATTTTATAGATAAAAAAGAAGAAAACTATTTTTTACCTTATCATTCACTAAGCCATAATATCATTCCATATGAGGACCTGTGTGTGAAGTGATTTGGATATGTGACATTCTAGCCAATATGAGTATTCCTATAGAATACCACTAATTCTATATTGTAACAATCAGGGGATGTTCTGATTGATTGAAAAATAGGTTTTAAGGACCCAAAACCATTACAACATAGTTAAATAAAAAGCTGAGAAAATAGAGTCCTCATACAAAGCGACTGGTCCAAAAAACCAGCGAACAGAAAAAACAGCTAAACAACAAAAAACAGCAAAGAACCCAAGGAGACACTACATAGTAATTTTCTTCAGTAGATCCTCTGCCTTAGTCACTAGCTCATCATAGGTCACCCCAACTTCTTTTAGCTCCTCCAGGTCTTTATTCACTTTCTTTTCCTTTCTCTTTCCAAGGGTGAGAGTTCTGGGACCTTGGGCTTCCCTGGTTCCTTCTACATCCAGGTCAATTTCCTGGGTTTCCTTTTCATCATCGAGCTTGTTGATGAGGGTATGGGTGTTGTTGGCTGAGATTTTTAGAATGCTGAGACTTTGCTCCGCAATGTTCTTGAGGCACTCTTCTATCTTGTCCACTTTGGCAACTGTATCCGAGAGCTTTTTTTCGCTAGTTTCCTCCAGGTTTTTTCTATCCTGTATCTCCTTTTCAATTTTCTCAAACTGGGGATTAAAGGCATCTCTGATGTCTTCCACTTTGGAAATTGTGTTCTTCAAATCTTCGATATAATTGGCCATAGTGTTCCCCTCTCCAATGTTAATGGTCTCCAGGATCATGACTCTGTTGTAGAGTTTTTTGTATTCATCCACAGTATTCTTATTCCCATCAATAAGCCATTCAATGGTTTTCATAAAACCCTTCAAGGCCTCGGGGTGAGGACCAGGAGAAGGAGTAACTTTACCAGGGGTTATCTGTTCATCTTTAGCAATATGGAGGGCAGAAATTATGTCAGCGGCCCTGAGGGTCTCCTCCATAGTCTCCATCTCCAGGCTTTGTTCAACTTCCAGGGTTCTTGTTTGCTTGTCCTCTTTCGGTTCCTTGCGTGTGTCCTCCGGATCTTTGCCAGTCTCCTTTGTTTTCTTTTGCTTCTTCCTGGGTTGGGCTTGGATTTTACTTTTTTCCTTCAGCACTCCCTTAGGGTTCTTCTTCTCCTCAGGGAAATCAGAGTCCTCTTCTTCCGAAGAAATACTAATCAAGGGTTTTCTTTGGGGTTTTTTTCTCTTAGAAGAAGAGGGTCTTGATTTCCTCTTCTTGCTCCTCTCATACTCTGAGTCGTCAGAGCTTTCCTCATTTTTAGTCGAGGAATCATTATCTGAATCCTCCTCCTCTGAGAAATCAAAATTAGACATTTCTTCTTCCGAATCCATAGAGAGCTACATTCGATTGATTTTACTAGCCTAAAGATGATCATAAATGAGGACCATAAGTCCCTGGTGCATTGCAGTGTCACCTCGAGGATTTTCTTTATATGCTTTTAGGGATGCATTCATAGAATAGAGCAAGAAGTAAGGGAAATTCACCTTATCGTTATGCCTAAAATGATTTAAGAGGACAAAGTGATATCCATATACTTTCATAAACCTGCCATCTAGAGTTATATACCTCATTAAAACAAAGAGAATTTCCTGCCAGGGCTTTGCAAAAGCCCTAGGCAGGTAATAGGTTATGCTCAAATTTACCAGTCTTTTTTTCTCTTTCTCTGTGACTGGGTACCTTTCAATGGCTTCCCTGCTGACCTTCCTGTCTCTATAGAAATTGCAACCCTCCCTTTTGAGTCCTGTAGCTTTAGCTATTAACTCTTCATCAATTTCTACTAGTTGGTCGCCCATTTTAAGCTTGCCCTTCTTCCAATTTTTGCAGAAGAAGCTAGTTATCTTTCCATCACAGCCATGGAGTCTCTCAAGGAAGCTCAAAGGACCACCCTTCTACAAAATTTCCCACACCTCTTCTTTCTGTTTCCACTCCTTGCAACTTCCTGGCTCATATCTTCTCCTATTTCCGCCCATGGTGTCATTTCTCACAGTTAGGTTCAGGTTACAGAGCTGGTGAAACAGAAAGCTTTTCAAAACTAAAACAAAAGCCCAGAAAGCGTGCATAGCATTGATTATTTGACAAGTTATAATGCACGTTCTGCTAACTTTGATGTTATAATGAGTAATTCCCTCATTATCAAAGTAACTTGAAGTGCTTACTTTAGTACATATCATAATTGCCTTGTCAATCAAGATTCTTTGGGGTACTTCGATATCTTTCATTTATTATGATTTGTCTTACATCTCTGGGAAGACCTCTCTCACCCGTCCATGTGGTAATTGTATCACTCTTCACCGCCACGTTTGCAGCCCAATCAGCAGAATAGTTGGCCTCCCGATATATATGGGATATGTGGCATTTTTTGAAGGTTCTGATGATGTCAATGGCACAAAAAATTATATTGTGGATCAACCAAGAGGGCTGAGAGGTCCCATTGAGACACTTAATAATATTATTGGAATCCCCTTCGATCTAGAGATGGGTACAGTTCCATTTTTTGGCTAGAATAATGCCTTGAAGGGCTGCCATAGCTTCGGCCTTATGATTGGTTTGAATGCTAATAGGGATAGCAACCATACCTTTGCAAATGCCTCTGTCATCTCTGAGAATAGCTCCACAGCCTGAAGGACCTGGATTTCCTTTGGCTGCTCCATCAAAATTGATTTTAAGCCAACCATGGGGAGGGGTTTGCCATTTAACTTCAAGCCTTTTATTGTGGTTGATATTATGACCATCAGTGATCTTCATATTCCAGGTTCTTAAGATATTTGACTCCAAAGAGTTGTTTGAGTAACAAGAGACCTCCATAGTTCCCATATTTTCTTGAATAGCCCTTTGAATTTTCTGAAAAACAATGTCTTGATTTAAGGACACATCCCTAAAAATTCGGTTGTGTCTTTCCTTCCAGAGATCCCACAGAATGTGAGGTAGAGAGAGCTACCACATACACCTCAGAAAAGAGTTGGTCTAATGAATTTGCCAGGAAGAGAACAAATCTCTGATGTTACTAGGAAACACCCAAGCAAGACTAAAGCTTTTGAGGAAGCTTTCCCAAATAGAGGTTGAGAAAGAATAGTGGAGGGAAAGATGGTCCACTGACTCTTCCTCTTGAAAGCACAACACACACCTATTTGGAAGGGCAAAACCTCTGCATTTAAGGTTGTCAACAGTAAGGATCTTATTCTGGAGAATAGTCTAGAAGAACATATTGATTTTAGGAGTTAGCCCTTTTAACCAAGCTTTAGACCAGAAAGGATTCATAGGAGGGGAGGGGGAGAGGATACAATACATCGAAGATACAGTAAAGGTACCTTTGGGGTTATATCTCCAGATCAGGGAATCCTCTTCCTTATTCAGTCAGATAGCAGACAGTTGGGTTTTGAGCTTGGAGAGACTAGGATGAATACTATCAATGTTTTGCCAGTTGTTCCCATCCCAATAATCTGCCACTAAGGTACCAAAAGAGCCAATACAGGAGGGTGCATGGGAAGCCCACTCATAGAAGTCCATTAGGGGTTTGTCAAAAAGCCAAGGATCCTCCCAGAATCTCACTTTTCTACCATTTCCAAGTTTCCATGTCACACCTTTAGCAATCACCTCTTTACATTTAGAAACATGGTTCCAGATATGAGATCCATTTATACTGAGATCCGATTTAAGAAAAGAAGATAGAGAAGAGGATAGAAGAGAATACTTACTTCTCCAAATTTTGCACCATTCAGAATTAGAGTTAAACAATCTCCAAACTTGTTTTGACAAGAGAGCTTCATTTAAAGTGTGAATCCTCCTAAGCCCTAGACCACCTTTTCTTTTTGGCTTGCAGAACTAATCCCATGCCACCAAGGACATTCTTTGCTTCTTCTCTACCCCAAACAATAGGAATCTTCTTTGAATTTTCTCAATAGCTTTAGCATACTTGACTGGAATTCTGAATAAGCTAAGAGCATAAATGGGGATACTTTGAAGAGTAGCCTTAAGAAGAAGGAGCTTACCAGCTTGACTTAAGAGAGCCCCTTTCCAACCTACAAGTTTTTTGTGAAATTTATCAACCAGCGAACTCCAATAGGAGTCAGAACGGGCAATCCGCATGGGGAGACCAAGGTAGGTAGCAGGAAGGTTAGCAATCTTACACTCCAAAATTCTACTGATCCTTTGTTGTCTTCTCTCTGGGGTGTTAATGAAAAAGACATCACTTTTGGCCCAGTTAATAAGCTGCCCTATTGCAGAAGCATATTTGCACAAGGTATTCTTCAGAACTTTAGCTTTTGAGATGCTTGAATCCCCCATAATTATTGTATCTTCAACAAACTGCTGGTGTGAACAAATAAGGTCAGCAGAAGAAGGTTGGAGACCCTTAAAGGATCCTATCTACACTAAATTTTCCATGGTCCATCCAAAGCATTATGCCATAATAATGAATAGGATGGGGTAGATAGGATCTCCTTGCCTAAGACCTCTCGAAGCTTGGAAAAAGGTTGAAGGAGAACCATTGACAAGAACAACAAAGGATGCAGTACTGGTAAGTTGGGATAAAAGATCCACAACTCTTGGGCCAAACCCAAAAGTAGTGAGGACTTTCTGAAGAAGAGACCACTCCACCCTATCATAGGCTTTGGAGAGATCTAGCTTAAGGATGAGACCCTGCTTCTTCACTTTAACAAGAGAGTGAATATTCTCATGAATAGTAATAATGGAATCAAGAATTTGTCTTCCAGGAACAAACCCATTCTACTGGTGTTTAATAAAAGCTAGGAGAATAGACAAGAGTCTAGAGGTTAGGACCTTAGATATGATCTTGTAAAAGGAATTGCAGAGGCTAATAGTTCTGAACTTGTCTAGAGAATCAACACCTTGAATCTTGGGGATAAGAGCAATAAAAGTACCATTAATTTCCTTCAAGATTTTTCTAGCCCCAAAGAATTCCTTAACCCCATTAGCAACATCAGTCCCGATAATGTCCCAGAACTCTTGAAAAAAGAGCATTGGGAAGCCATTAGGACTAGGAGCTTTGTTTCCATCAAAGGAGAAAACAACATTTTTAATTTCTAAGGTGGAAGGAATGGAAGAGAGAAAAACATTATTTTGGGCATCAATGAGACAAGGAATGTTCCGAAGAAAAGAGGACTGAGCTTCAGCATCTAGACTTTGATCCCTCGAAAGGAGGTTTGATAAATACCTCTTAGGTTCATTCCTTATTTCATCTTCCTTGACCAACTCCCCACTATCCACAACTAACTTGTTCATCCTGTTGGCAGCTTTATGCTTGATAGTTGACATGTGGAAGAATCTTGTATTCCTATCTCCTTCCTTGAGCCATTTGCATCTCGATCTCTGCTTCCAGAACATTTCCTCTTTAGTAATAATATCATGGTATTTCTTAAGAATCTCATTCTCCTCAACAATAGAAACAGTACTAAAACCATCCTTCTGGATCTGGTCCTGTATCTCTTTTAGGTTTTCTTGAATTTTACTCTTAGCCTCAAATATATTCCCAAAGCTATTCTTATTCCAGATTCGGATGTTGTCCTTCACACTTTTGAGCTTCTTAACCACTTTGAACATTGTCGTTCCCTCAACTTGGATACTCCACCATTTTTTAATATACCTTTTAATATCAGGGTGAAGAGTCCATATTTTTTCAAATCTAAAGGGATAGTTTTTTCTTCTGTTGATCAAATCAGCATTAAAAGTAATTGGAAAGGGATTGGAACCAACCCAAATATGTGCAGATAAAGAACAGAAATACTGAATGTACCAATCATCAAAAATAAGAGTCTGATCAAGGCGCACTTGAATAAGGTCATTACCATTTCTTCTATTTGTCCATGTGAAATTACAACCCTATATCTCCAAATCATTAAGAGCTAGAGAATTAATAAAATCCATGAGAACCATTCTACTTTCCAACTGAGGTGGGCTGCCTCCAAATTTTTCCTCCTCTTTTAAAGGCATATTGAAATCCCCCATAACCATCCAACTTAGATTTTTGAAACTTTCCCTAGCCTGTTTTAAACTTTTCCAAAAAGAGTTTCTAGCCTTTAAGGTATTAGCAGCATAAATGTTTGTGAGAACCCATGAAAAGCCATCTTTAAAATGCTCAAATTTAATACAAGAAAAATTACCTTCCTGAATAATGACCTGGCCTTTAACAATGTTAAGATTCCAGATGGTTGCAATGCCTCCAGAAGCACCCTCAGAACTTCCCCCACTAATTTTACCATTTTTGAAAAACTTCAAAGATTCAACTTTTTCTCTACTCATTTTGGTTACTTGAATGAGAAAAATGTCAAGATTGCTATCTCTTATCATATTCCTAATAATATCATGTTTATGGGGATTGTTTAGACCCCTTAAATTCCAAGAGATTATCTTCATAGTTACTTACCAATTCCTAGCTCCTTGAGAGTTTTCTGAGTTCCATCTGCTATGTTCTTACTGGCCTCCATGTCTCTAACTTTGTGATTAGATGGTCACCCTGGGGAAGAGGAGACGTATCCCACATCAACTTGAGCTATTCTGCTGGATTTCCTAATCAAGGATATCGAGGGTGTTGCTACTTTCTTACTCCTGTGTTTAGGCTGATTCCATTCCGTTTCTGACACAGGAGCCACTTCCGGATTGGTTAGGATTTTGGAAATTTCATCTTCATTACCCCATTTAGGAGTTCTAGACTCAGCTGAAATAATGTTTGCTGTTCTTGAATACTGATCCAAATCCGAAAGACTCAATCCCAAAATTGCACACTTTTGGGCTTCTTGTATTTCAAAACTAGGTATGGCTATAGAAGAGTCTGTCCTTTCAACTTGTGGATCTGGGATCTCACCTTCCTCCAGTTGATAGTCTCTAGCTTCTACTGCCTGATTTTCATATGTGTCATCCACCACTTCAGCGTTTGCTTTTGGAGGATCATTCTGATCATTCAAATCCATTTTCTACGTAATTTTTATAGGACTAGCTTTGGTTGTTTCATTCCTATTTGCCTTCTGAACAGTGGGACTGAGGATAGAGTTTGAGGCTTCCTTTTGTTCCCCCAAAGGAGAAAAGCGATTTGGATTTTTTTCCTTATTTTCTATGTTTTTAACTTGCCACACCCTTTTCTCTGGCATATTCTGGCCTTCAATCTGAGGTTTTAACTGATTAGGCTCCGCCTTTTGCTTTTTCGGACAAGATTTTGCCCAATGACCCACCTTCTTACAATGGAAACAAGCAAAAGGAATAGTTTCATATTCTATATGTTGCTTCCAGGTTCCCAGTTTTGAAACTAGATCAATCTGTTCTGGCATATCTGCCTCAGGGGCTACTCCAACACAGAACCTTGCATGGGTTAATCTTCTTTTTGAAGCAGTGACTGGGTCAATAGATAGCAGCTCACCAAAAGAACTTGCTATTCTAGAGAAGATGCTTTCTGCCCAATACTTGAGAGGCAATTCTGGGAGTTTTATCCACACTGGAACTTGCGCTAGAATACAATCATTCATATTTAATTTCGGATGTCATTTTCTTAGAACCAGGGCTGTCTTTGCCACCATCCAGGGACTCCCGCTCAAGATCTTAACCTTATCTTCTTCACACAAAAAAGAGAAAGACATAAGACCTTTGGGAAGAGTCGAGACCTCTACATTTCCTTTAAGTGCCCATTTTCAATTAACAAAGGCCCTAACAACTTCAATGTTTGGGCGCGGACCCATAAACTTCCCTACCAAGGAGTTCAACATACTGTTGATATTATGGTCTAGAACCTAGTCAGGGATGGAGATAGCAAACTTACCACCAGAAGGGTCAGAAATGTTCTTAACAGGAGGAAGGGAGGATTTACTAGTTGGTCTAGATCCAAAAAGAGAAGACCATTTTTTTCCCTCCCTCTCGTTATCCACAGAGTCTACAAGTGGCATAGGCCCCCCACTGGACCCTACCCCCAGATGCCCTGAAGAATCCACTGTCACGGCAAACAGAGTACCATTGGACTGTGAGTCAGCAACCAGAACTAGGAGGTTCGGGGGCTTGTCCTTATCGTCCATAGGACCAACACCATTGATTTGGCCTCTCTCACCATTGGAACCAGGGTTCCCACCTTGATGGAAATTTGAAATTTGAGCTCCCGCTCCTCCCTCTCCTCCTGCTTCTCCCATAGTTCGAATAACAATTAGGGGATGTTGAAGCCTATCAATAATGTAGATAGTTTTCCTTGAGAGAACAAAGCACATTGAGATTGAACTTATTACATCTGAGAGAATGTGAGAGTGAACTTATTACATCTGAGAGCATGTGATACACCACCTCATTCACCTTAGTTAAATTGCCAATATACTCACCAAGCCTCTTCGCAAGGTAAATTTTGAGTAATTTTTGGGATACATCTAAAGGAATGATATGATAAAGGGGGAATGTTAGGGTAATACATTATAAATGGTACCTATTTATTTCTTGTTTCTTACAATTTTTCAATCAATATACCTCATTTCACATTATATTTATTCTCCTATAGCCTATTTAAATAATCAAGTTCAATTTTTTTCTTTTCTTTTCTCTTCTATTCTCTTGTATTATATGATAGGCTTCTTCTTGCTTAGCAATATGATTAGATCCCATATAGACTTTATCTTTAAAGAACATATATTTTACTTATTGAAAAAATGGAATAACTTAAAATGATTTGATTACATAATGCAATGAGTAGAAGATGGAATATGTGCCAGTGACGCCAAATATGTAATTTCTTATCCTTGAACCTTGTAGTTATTAAAATCTCTCATTAAGACAATAAGTTTTTTTCCTTATTAATGTAAGTGACAAGAAAGTAAATTGAGAAGAATTACTAGCTCTATGTGAAATAAAATTTAGTAGCTACGGAATATATCTCTCCCGTTATAAATTACTTGGTTTTATGACTTCTGCCATATATGACATAAGAATCACATAGTAAAACATAAAGATCCTTCTTATAAGTAATAAATATAAATATATAGAGAGAGACTGACTTTAATAGAATAATGTGAATAAATCTATTTTAATGTGCTCATATATATCAGGCCGAAAGGAAGCCCACTGAACTACAAATTTGTAAGTCCAAGTTAAAGGAACCTAAGGGCAGAATTTGTTACCCCTATCCTCGAGAGTGCAGCTCCCATTCCCTTTCTATGAACTATGAAGCTCATCTAGCTGGAATCCATTGATCAGTAATCACTATGTATGGGCACTTGGAGAGGAATCATCTTGCAACACTTAAGGCAAATAGCACAAGTAAAAATAAAAGAAATGAATACCAGAATAATAAAAAAATCTAAACTTGACCAATGTTCTGTATATAAATTAAAAATAAATAGTAATAAAGAGTAATGAAGAGAGATAATAAAGTGTGCCAGAGTAAAAGAAGCGAAAATTTGCAGTTGGGGTATCTTTGATTTGCACTCACATTCACTCGCTGCCCTAGATTCTGCAAAGTTGTGCACATTGGCAAAGCCATTTTTATTATTTTGATCTAGGGTAATTAATACTTTGTTATACACTGTAATGGAGATGATGCACAGTAATTAATTCGATGTGGGTTTCAGAATTGTAGTGAAGATAGAAAGTTGTCATTGAGTTTTGAGGGAAAACAACGATTTGTAGTCTAGATAATTGCAATTGTATGGAAGAATACGCAGTCACCAGAAGCAACAACACCAACAGCCAAACCAGAATAAAGATCTGGATTTAGAAAACCCTAGCCTTTTGCAGTGGCAGAGTGAATCTGGCAAAACTACAATGGTAAAGATCATTTGATTCTTGCCAAGAGCCTTCATCAAAACTTAGGGCATAACTGAATTCATCATAATGAGATTGGAGTGGCTTGTGAAGGTAAATGGATCTGAGCCTGTGAACAAATAATCTCCATTTAAGGTAATATTATAATGATGAGTAACTCTGTGCGATCAGAAATGGCTGATAGAAGGCATTTGGGTTCATGGGCGAATGCGGGCTGGGAAGACCCACCTCATGTTCCGCAGTGGGTCTACATGAACGGAAGATGGAAGGACATCGTGATACAGGTTAACCAGAGTGAAAATAACAAGGTTCTTTGGCCAGTTTCAAAATACTTTCAAGGCTTCTTTCAGAACAGATGCAATGTGGCATAGAGGGAGAATAACAATGGAAGGAGATTCACTCGAGGGCATTTTAATAATGGTATGAATCAAGGGAATTCTGAGAAGCAACTAAAGGGATTTTCTGGGAAATGGTCTTTAGATCTAGGCAATCAGCGGACATTTTCTAGGGTTGTTGGCTAGGCAAATAAGGAGAGTACGACTAGGGTTTCTGTTTCTTTAGAGTAAGTGGGAAATAAGGTAAATGTGAACCTCAAGGAAGCTAGTCTGGAAAAGGTAAGTAAGATACCTACCAATCCTATTCTACTGGGAGTTTCTTCATCACAGGTTTGGGCTCCTATCCCTTGTATTGATCTTCTAGGTTCCTATGTCGATAAGAAAGAGAATTGTTTGCATACGAATGCTATTTCTGGGGAAATTTGGGGTGATCAAATTAGTTTGTTAAAGCTATATCATAAATTGGAGAAAATATGGGGGGATATGCATTATTTCCAATTATTGTTTGCAAACGCTTTTATTATTGTATTTGATTCTCCTTCTTTCAGAGATGTGGTATTAAGAACTTCACATGATTGGTTTGGAAAACATTTAATTTCAATTGCGGCTTGGAAACCTTTTTTTGTTTTGCTTGGTCTAGTTTGAAACTTATTCCTTTTTGGTTTCGTTTACCTAAAATTCCTTTTGAATTTATGGATTTGGATGTTCTTGAGCAAATTGGAAATACTATTGGAACTTTTTTAACATCTAAAATGGACTTTGTGGAGGGGGAGGTTCTAGTAAAAATTTGTGTTCTTATTAACCCTAACAATGTTTGCCCCCATACTTGTAATATCAAGTCTCATGATGGTATTTGGCACCAGTCAATTGAGAAATTAGATACGGAGCTTCTTAAGTCTCATTTACTTTTGGATGCTCCATTACTTATGAATTTTAAGAAAAACCAGCAAGTTGTTGGCTCTGTCCCTAAATCCCTTAATAAAGATAGTTTGTCAGCGGGACCTTTGGTTGAAGGATGTGGAAATATCTCCACATAAATTGGTAGAAAAAGGTCACATTAATCTTGAAAATAATCCATTGTGTTGTAGTTCTGGGAAACCAAATGATCACACTTCAAGTTCAGTCTCGCTTTCATCTTTACTGAAGATATTTTCTAGTAATGGGGGTATAGTGATGGATGGTAATCCCCTGATAAATGGAGTAGATCATCCATTGACTATAGATTGCCTTAAGATGCCAAATAATCACATAAAGGGTAAGGACAGAAATTTTTCTTCATGCACTCATAAGGAGGTTTTGGATTCTTCAAAGAATGTGAATTTAGATAAAAATACAGTGGTTGATATGGAAACTATTAAATAGGTATTTGCCATAGGTTTTCCTAATGATGCTTCTTTAGTTCAGGAAATTAAGAATTTGGTGTCTAATAATTCCCCTCTAAATGTTGAAATTAATATGGCTAATGAATCTTCCTTAAGGAATAGTAATCCGTCAGAGGTTGTCCTTGTTATTATGCTAAATGAGAATCTGGTACAACAAGTAAATGATATTTTTAACAATCATGCAAATCAGATGGATGAGGGTATTGTTGATAGAGTTGTTTTTTCAATTGAGAATGATTTGGGGGTATAAACTCAACCCTTCCAATTTCTGCATCTGTTAATCCTTTTGCGGTTTTGGCTACAATAGAGTTGGGTTTTGAAGATAATCCAATTATCCTAGCTTCTCCAAAGTCATGCAAGATTTTACCAATTGTTCAAACAACTCTGGTTTTTTCACCATCAATGGTTTCTCTTGGGAGAGGTAGGCCCCCAAATAATCTTAAGACTCAAATGGAAATTGATGCTGGAATTCAAAAGACTTTGTCCCTTTCTCCTATTGGTGGGCAAGGAAGGCGTTCGTTCTCTCTTGGTAGGCCTAAGAAAACATGCCTAACTCCTATAAGTGTAAAAAGAAAGAGGAGTAAAAGATCTATGACTAGTCCTCCCATGACAAGATCAGGGGCTGTGAAATGTAATTTGCAAGGTTACTTTGGGGAAAGCAAAATTTCTTTGACTAATGAGAAGAGGGGAGCTTCGGCCTTCCCTCAAGGAGAATGAGAATTATTTCTTGGAATGTTAGGTGCTTAAATGCCGCTAATAAGAGACGCTTGATTAAGTCCTAGATGGACTTAATTAAGTGTGATATTTTTATGTTGCAAGAAACAAAGTTGTCGAAGGAGTCTACTGATTTGGTTTTTTCATCTTGGAGAAGGTGGAATTTTCTTTCTTCTCCCACTTGTGGTGCTTTAGGAGGTTTGGCATTGCTTTGGAATAATTATAATATTGAGGTATAGTTAGTGGCATTTGCTACAAATTGGATGTTGACTTAGTTATAAGCAAGATTTTGAAGGTTAAACTCTTCCTTTTTAACATTTATGCTTCATCAGGAATTCAAGGAAAGAGTAAGTTATGGAGTGAATTAAAGAGGATTTCTTATCCCTCAAGACATCATTCCTTTATTATCTTTAGGGGTGATTTTAATGCTATCACTGATTTAGATGAGAAAAGAGGAGGTGTTGTCCCTAATAAAAGGATTATGGATGACTTTGAGGATTTCATTTCTGATATGAGCCTTTTTTATTGTAAGTCTTAGAATGGGGTTTTCATATGGACAAGCATGAGAAGGGATTTTTGTCAGATTGTTGAGAGATTAGATCGATTTTTGTTATCTAAGAATTGGATTGATTCTGATTTTGAATTCTTTTCCTCTATTCAACCGGTCTTGGGTTCTGATAATTTTCCAATTTCCCTTTCAGTTATTGAAGATGGGGCTTCTTTTAAGTCTCCATTTAAATTTGAGCCCATGTGGTTTAGGGATTCTTCTTTTTTTCCTCTGCTTATGAAATGGTGGGATTCTGCTCCTTTTTGTCCTGGGTCCCATATGTTTCAGATTGCTAAGAAGTTAAGTAATTTGAAATTGAATATTAAGGAATGGAATATCTCGCATTTTAAGAATATTTTTTAGGAGAAACAAAGGATTCAAGATATTATTGAGTGTCTTAATACTCATGTGCTTCAACATGGTATGGTGCCACAAGTTTTTGATGAATTGAAGTCACTAAAATTACAACTTGAGGAGGTGTTAGCTAGAGAGGAAATCTATTGGAGACAGAAATCTAGAGAGTTATGACTTTCAAATGGTGACAAGAACACAATTTTTTTTCATTCTTCAACTAATATTAAAAGATGTAAGAATAGGATATCTTGTATTCAGTGTCAGAATGGAAATTTATTGATAGAGCTGGAGGATATTGCTTTAGAGGAAATTAGGTTTTTTAAGTCATTATTATCTTCAAAAAATAGAAATCTTAGCAATGATATTATATCTAATATTCCTCCTTTAGTATCTTTGGGAGATAATAAGATGTTGATGTGTCCCTTTTCCTTAGAAGAAGTTAAGAGTTTTGTCTTTGCCATGAATCCAGATAAACCTCAGAGACTAGATGGTTTTACTCCTTTATTTTTTCAGAAATGTTGGAATTTTGTGGGAAATGATGTTTTATTGGCTCTCGAGGAAGCTAGGAGAAATATGTATGTTTTAAAAGAACTTAATACTACAATGATTGCAATTATTCCTAAAAAAGAGGATACTAAGAGTTTTGCTGACTTCCGCCCCATTGATTCATGTAACACTTTGTATAGGATATTTATGAAGGAAATTTCCCTTAGGTTGGCAAAAATTCTACCTAGGATCATTTCATTGGAGCAAGGTGGTTTTGTTCCTGGAAGGGAGACGATAGAGGGTGCAATTGTAGCACATGAGGTTTTGCATTCTATTTCCACCCAAAGAACCCTGATCATGATACTTAAACTAGACATGATGAAGGCTTATGATAGAGTAGAGTGGGGGGTTTATGTGTTGTTCTTTAGAAGTTAGGTTTTTCCAAGGCCTGGGTCAAATAGATTCGTGCATGTATTTCTTCTACAAGATTCTTGGTTTTAATTAATGGTTCTACTCATGTTTTTTTTCACTTCCTCCAGGGGTTTGAGATAGGGAGATCCCCTTTCTCCCTTTTTGTTTATTCTCCTAGCTAAAACCTTTAGTTGGGCTATTAGGGTTGCTAAAGTGGGGGGGCTTTGGAAAGGTATAAGGATTCGAAATATTCCCCAAATTATTTCTCATTGTCTCTTTGCAGATGATACTCTGTTATTTGGACATGCTTCGTTAGTTGAGGCAAAAGTGATTAAAGGAATAATACATAATTATGCATTGTTTTCTGGTCAGAAAGTGAATGGTGATAAATCAAAGATTTTCTTCTTTAATACATCAACACTGGTTCAACATAGGTTGCAATCCTTTTGGGGATTTGAGACTAGAAATATTCCATGTACTTACCTTGGGATTCCTTTGTTTGTTAAACATGATAAGATTGTTTTTTGGGATAAGATTATTTTGGTCATTTCTAAAAGAATTCTCTCATGGAATCATAGATGGTTAACTTTGGCGGGTAAAATTGTTCTCATCAAGTTTGTTTTGAAGTCTCCAAAAGAAGCTATTGTTAGTTTACAAGATACTCTTAGAGATTTTCTTTGGAACAATAATAAAGATGGCAAGAAGAAACTCCCTTTAATTGCATGGGATAAGGTATGTTTGCCTAAGGAACTTGGGGTAACAAGAATTCAGAGTTTGGAGAATCAGAATTTAGCCTTAGGTGCTAAGTTGATTTGGAAATTATATGACAAGCCTAGCTCCTTATGGGCACATATTATGTTTGCCATATATTTAAATAATAGACCGAGAGAGTACAATTTTAAAGTCTCAAATTTTCCTTTGGGTTCTGCTTTGTCTTTTGGATTGGATATGGCAATCTCTTTGGGAATTAAGGACTTAATAATTGAAGGTAATTCTATGGTGATTATTCAATGTGTTATGATAAAGAAATCGAATTGTTGGAATTTTCAGTATATACTTGATCTCATTTTACAAAAAAAAAGAATTGTTTGAATCTTTTTTGTTATCCCATTGTTACAGAGAAGTTAATAAGATTGTGGATTATTTGACAAATTTAGCCATTGATAGCAATGTTAATCAGCGAGAAGTGGGTTTTGAGGAAATTCCTTCTAGGGTATGGGAAGGTTTGCAACAATAGTTATGTGATTTTCTTGAGTAATGTTGATGTAAAATTTTATGATTATAATTATTCCTGCTTTCCCCTTTCATTTCAAGTATACATGTTTATTGTCTGGAGGAGAGTTTGATCTCATGGTATTTGACACAATAGTGTTTTTCCAAAGGTTTTTTGATACTTTCTTTTTTGGTAGGAAGGTTTTTGACTCATGGGATTTGGCACAGGGCTTTGGAAACTTCTATCTTCTTCCATTGATAGCAGCTATGGAGTCTACATTTGAAAATTATCCGATGGGTTTGCAAATTGCCATATGGGCTCTATGTAAAACTGATATTATATGTGTTGTGACTGCATTTTATATGTGGTTTGTATAAACTGATCTGCTAGATGCTATAGGTTTATTTTATGAGCTATGACCAAAGGTTTTCTTCCTAGGGTTCTTTCCTCCTGTATGCTCTTTGAATCCTGTGTAAAAAATAAAAAATATTAATAAAAAAGTTTACTGAAATAATCCACTTTTATTGAAAAAAAAAATGACGAGAGATAATAAATTAATAGGTTAATGGAGCATAGTTGTTTTAAAGTTTTTAATCATTTCTCTTATTTTCACCAATATATTCTTCTATGAAAATTTCAAAATAAAGATTCAATGTAAATTACATAATATTGATTCAATTTAGGTTTAAAATGACTTTATTCTAAGTGATTTGTAACTTTCTAAAATATTGTTTAGCTGACATGATATATTATGTATTCTAAAGGCACTCCCTAAGGGTGTGGCCATTGATTTTGGAGAAGCGTTTACAAGTATAAAGTATCAAAATAACTCATATAGTTCTCTAAATGTTTTGACTTTGACAGAGGGAACTCTTTCATATCTTATTTAAGAAGAAATAATTGATAATGGATATTTTGCAGGAACTCCCTGAACAAATCTTTCGGGACATCTTACTAAGAGTACCATACAAATCCCAGTCAAAGATTAAGCAGTTGTTGAAACCTGCCAAAGAAATTATGGAAAGTTCCCAGTTTTATCAAGATAGAATTAAGTTTGGCCTAGCTGAGAAATATATATGCGTGCTCTACTCTAATGAGATATCTATATATCCGATGGCCATTGTACTGAGATTATAAATGTGAATCATAAGATTGTTGTGCTGGGCTTTGAATATCATATTACTCCAATCTTTGTGATATATTATTTATTATCTTGTACATGGAAGTATGGTGCTGAATTTCCCACCCCCAAACCTCACGGCAGTTCGTTTGCATGTTGTGCCTCATTGATGGATCGATTTACATTGCAAAAGGAAATAAAAGATATATAAATAATAAACTCCGTGAAGAAGCAGTTTATAACGTAGATGAAGACAAGTGGGAGCTTCTTCCTGAGATGAACCATGAATCTCATGAGATGAACCAAGAGAATATGAAAGAAGGTAAATTGCAGAGTTCATTCCAATATTTGATGGATGGGGTAGAGAAAAATCCAAGCATGTGGAACAAGAGTAGAAAAATAAATAATAATAATATTAAATAATCAAAAAATAATAAAATGAAATGGCTAGTTATCAAAGGCTACTATAAAGACAAATTTTAAAAAAAAAAAAATTGAAGATAAAAATAAATAAGTAAAATAATAACCCAAATACAAAGCCTATGACAGAAGAAGAAAGAGCAACAAAAATTAAGAAGAAACCAAACACACTATATATACACATACACATACATGTGTGTGTATATATATATATATATAAGTGAGTGCTGAGTGTAAAATATATGTATGCACATATATGTACATGTATATATATATATATATATATATAATTCAAAAAACAACTAGATATAATTCATCTTGTAAAATTGTAAAATTGAATGATTATAATGATCTCATTAAAAATAATTCTTGATAATTTTTAGACTAAACACATAAGAATATTATTATTATAGTAGCTAAAGAACTCTCACAAACATGCACTTTTTTTCATTTTTCTTATTGGACTGTGTCTGATGGCATCTCACTTCGCTGTCCATGGCCACCATGTTGCTTCTAAAACATAATTCTAAATAAAGTAAGTAGTTATTAGGGATTTATGATTTAAATACCTTTTTGTGCATGTGTGTTGTTGGTATAAAATGTTAATACAATAATATAGATCATATAAACTACTTTGAAAATTATGTGTGTTTTGTTGGAATAAAATATTAATAGAATAGTATAAAGTAGTTTGAAAATAGTGACCCCAACAATATCAGTTTCTAAAATGAAAAATTTAAAATGTTTGTTTTATATTTCAACATAGAGTACATAATTTAAAAGATCTAATGATAGAATAAATAAAAAATTTATTATGAAACATTATGTTGGAAATCATTGGTTGGAGAAATATAGTTTCAATTATTTATATATATAAATATATATATTTTATTCTTGTAAAATTGTTATTATAATCATTCATATACATATATATTTGGTATTGTGTGTGAGTTCAAATTTTATTTTGTTTTTGTTTTCCCAAATATTTTGTTATGTCAATTCACAAATTTAATTGATCCCAAGTGAACACAATAGCCTAGAATGGACATTTTTCCTTTAGATGGGGTTCTAGAAGGGTGGGCCTAGACATTGGTAGTGGGAGTGAATGGTTGGCTCTTGGTGGTGGTGGTGGCTAGCCAAAATATATTGAACACACCTTAAGACTGACTAGCTACAACAACAAGAACTTGAAAAGATACCAGTGCAATGTCCATAGAGAAATTTTTTATGCCCAAATCCACAAGACTAAATTATCAATTGTGGAGGAATTTAGAGGAGTCTTCTCACTAGACTTTAAGTACTCTTTCCTACATATCACATCTTATATAGAAAACATTCAAAATAATTCATAAATTGGGGCTGAAGTGCTATGGCCAAGGAGAGCACATCCACACCATCATAATCCTCATGCCATAAATTCACTACATATCATTATTAACACACCAAAGAAAACACAACTATCAACCATCTATACTATATAACATATACCTCAAACATAAAAACATTAGCTTTATCGAAACATAACAACACAATCTCCACAACATCAATGACCATATCAATAGAGATACCAACAATCATCAATGACAAAATATATTGTTAGACATCAAGTTGACATCAATGAAAACACATATTGCCAAAAAAATCTCCCTTTGTCATTGATGGAAATGTCATATATAATATTGCATGGACACCCAATATCAATAGCTACATTTATCATTATTAGGTCTCTCTCCCTCATTGACATCATGGATAAAAGGGTGCATAAATAAATATCATCATTATTCTAGTATTGATATCTCCACTCCTTTTAATTTTGTATCTAGAAAAATTCTACATCCATAAGAGGAAGAAATGAGCCACCTCGACAATTCGATCTCCTTATTTTAACTCTAACCCCCACATTAGCCAAATTAATCCCCCCCCCACATTTAATTCAATTCATTAGCAACTTGATTAAATTCCCCATTCACCTGCTTATTAATAAATCTAAGGATTTATTTAATAAGTTCATTTCAATAGTCCCATTTGATTAATTAATATAAATTAATTAATTCCCCCTATTTAGTTCATTCTTCTAATCCCCTAATTAATTAAAACAAATCAATTTATCAGTTGTTGAAAGTTAATTAGCCGTTTACTATTATTTGAATTTTTTAATTCAAATTCCCCACATGCCTCCTAACTTCTAACCACCTAACCTAACCACCCCCTAACCTAACCCATTTCACATAATCCTGGGTTTAACTAACCCTATCCTCTTGCACATCCAAACCTCTTTTATCCTAACCTCTTATGGGTTGGATATTCTCCCCTTGAGAAACATAGCACTTTTGCCACATGTTTCCTCCCTTGGACAGTTTCCCTCTTATGAGCAAGGCTCCTTGAAACTTGTCACCACAGAGATGACAAGTGTCCCTCCCTCCAACCTCTTCTCCAACCTCCTCTAATTTGACCCTTGATATCTTTAGACTCAATCTTGACCATTGATTCCTGCCACCTCACCCCTAGCCTTGGAAATCTTATAAATATCCCCCATTTTGGAGAACAATGGTTTTCATCTCAAGCATTGTTATTATAGGTATATCATTTCTAGCATTCTAGTTTAGCATTGTTATCATTTATTGCATCTTAGATTTCATTTAATTTGATCATCTTCTAGCTTTATTGTGTCTATCATTTAGCATAATCATGCATATCATTAGCATAATTAGCTTCTTGGATCAATCTAGCTTAATCATGCATTTATCTAGCTTGTGCATCATATCATTTTAAATCCTTTGTCTTGGTGTAGTCAAGTCACTTGGTTTTCTCATCTAGATCCGAGAGAAAATCCATACTCACATCTCTTAGGAGGTGATAGGTCGCTTTTCCCTAGTTTAGCTTTCATTTTATTTCAATTTGCTAACCATGCTTGTAATGATCTATTATGTGTTTGTGTTGTAGTTGTAGGTACCCTACTTCACACATAACATTTTTGGTGCCCACCATGGGCCAGGAAACCTCATTTCTTGGCCTCTTGCATATTAAAATATTCAATCTCACAGATCTATGGCCGTACTATCTTCAGAATCTCATACGAGTACATTTTCAGCATTAAACGAGTTTCTTGTGCACTCGTATGGGTATGTGAGAATAATCATACTGCTAGGTAAGAAAACTCGTACAAATTTTTGTTTCTATCTTTTCATAAAAAATGTTCATTTTAGGGTTTTCATGCTTAAAATTGGCTATTACTAATGCTAACCCTAGTTTGTTTGTGAGTTTTCTATTAGCCTAACTGGTTTTCTGCAGAACTTTTGTCCAAGATTACACGGGCCAAAGAACCAATAACTCAAAAAAAATGTGATTACTAATGTATTGGTTTTGCAAGTTGTCTAAGGAAACTCAACCAAATTTTGTGTCTTCTTTAGGTTTTCTAGGAACACTTAATTTGCTAATGGTAAATGAACAATCTTGTTTTCTATGCTTGAGAAGTTATCTAAAAGGTAGGAAAGTATGCTCTTGTCCATATAGACAATCAGAAATCCTGACCCTTGAAGCGCTTCTATGTTTGAGATTTGAATACCTTTAGTCGGCTTGTCATAGTGGGAAAAAGTAATCACCATGTGAGAACAACCCAAGTGATTATAGCTAGACCTAAGCTTGCCTAATCACTCTAAAAAATAGGCCTCTTGGGATTAAAGTCTTGGAGGATGGGATTATTTGAGTTTTCTCCTTTGATATCTCTCATATCAGACATTTTGTAGGGCGTCGGGGTCTCAATCATGCTTGGGTGACTACTTCTTGTTTTAGTACCTTGTTGGGCTATGTGTCTAAATTTCACTTGCATGACTACAAGGAGTAATTCCAAATGAAAATCCTTACTACAAACCCTAAGATAGAAAATACCTTGTTCACCTCCGAAAGGGGGATAATCTTTGTGCAAGAGAGATAGTAACTCTCCCAAGACACTTGCCATATCGTGGCCCCATTAGCATGTTGGTATTTTGGATATGTTGATATGGTTTTGTCATTGATGTCAACACTTGTCAACATTTATCAGCACTTGGAGACTCTTGATTATGTTCATCGGCAAGTCAATGACTTATGCACAGTCGCCGATATTTGGTTCACCGGCACTTGAAATGACTTGGAGACTACCTAGTTATGTCAAAGACATTGCTTGGACACTTTGTTATGGTGATTTGTTCATTGGTCTATTCGGGTTTGCATATTTGCTATTACCGACAAATAGGTCTAGGTTATGCACCAACAAGCATATCTATTCCAGATCAACATGGCACATTATGAAGATGATTTATTATTATTGTAAATGCATTGAGCCGACCTGATGCATTGGATATTGATTCATTTGTAAATGATTTATTGTAATATCTTTAGTGAGCTGACCTACTCAATTGGTCTTAGGTTATGGTATAAATGTAAGATCTCATTTGTGAGATTGATATGGAATTGGAAAAAGGATTGTAATAAGGTATATGTGAATATAAGCAAAGCTATACACACAGGCATCATTCAAGATTGAAGGAAGGTTTGAAGAAGGCATATCAAATCTAAACCAGTACTGAATCCAACATATGAAGATGGTCTTTTGAGCAGTACATTATCATTGGATTTAACCATCTAATTGTAGTCAGTGTGACTCCCATTTTGTGATTGAACAGTGAGCTCTAGGCAGTTGGCCTTTCTGCATGTGCAGACTCCATATTGTACACACATACTATCTACAGTAGTATCATCTAATTGTGGGTAAGGCTTCCCACCGTGGTTTTCTCCTTATAAGGTTTCCACATACAAATATTTGTGTTATCTATTGTGGATGTTATTGTCTTTTTGTTTCATGCATTAATCTTTATCGGTACTGCAATTAACTGATAAAACTGTCTACCAGCATAAAGTTTGGTTTACCAGTATTAAGCATTAAGTTTTGGTTAAGTTAATTTTGGTTTGAATTTATTGGACAACTAATTCACCCCCCCCCCCTCTCAATTGTCTCTAGGACCTAACAATTGGTATCAGAGCCTAGTCCTCATTTTGTAGAAGTTTAACAACTTGAGGAGATCTAATGTCTTCTAACTATTTCAGGAAGGACAGTCCTAAACTTGATGGAACCAACTATGGCATATGAAAGATCAGGATGGAGACACATTTCAATTGCATTGAAAAGGACACATGGGATGTTTACAAAGAATGGTTATACTGCTCCTCCTCAAGGTCAACCTAATCCACCAACCTTGGCTAAAGATGAGACAAAATGATTGCAAAGCAAGAGAAGCACTTTTGAGTGCATTGTCAGATCAACAAATCATGGGATTATCAGATAGATCTATTGCTAAACCTATTTGGGACAAATTGGAAACATTCAATGAAGGAGATTCCATAGTCAAAATTGCAAAACTTGAATTCTTCTGGGTTAGGTATGAAAATCTAAAAAATGGAAGAAGATGAAAGGATTTCTACTTTTATGGAAAGCGTAAATGAAATTATTTTGGGTATTCAATGTTGTGGAGGAACCTTAAGTGAAGATGAAACTATTTTTAAAGTTTTAAGAGCATTGCCACTGGCATATAAGATGAAAGTTATTGCTATAAATGAATTAAGAACAATGCCTAATACATCAGTATCTAGAGACACTCTGGTTGGAAAACTTTCAGCTTTTGAACTTGAGGATTTTGGTCATGTTGCTACAATAAAGACAGATATAGCTTTCAAAGCATCATCATCATCATCATCATTTGACAAATTTGATTGCAAAACCTTTTATGCAAGAGAACTCGAAGAAAGCAGGAGAGAAAATGAAGAATTGGAAGAACTTGAAGCACTATTTGCAAGGAAAATGCCTAAAGGTCCAGTTGGAAGTAAGTATGAAGGTAAAGCACCTTTTAAATGTTTTAATTGCAATAATATTGGTCATATAGCTTCTAGGTGTCTTGATAGACATGCAAGATTGAAAGAAGAAGCTAAAAGAAGATATAAGCCCAACCCTGAATATCAAAGATACAAGTTTAAGAAGAATAGAGACAAATCTTGTTACTATGCTGATGAAGGAGTCACTGATGATTCTGATGAGGATCCAATAGATAATGGATGGGATTTTATTTCTATAACAGAAGATCAACCGACACCTATTTTTCAATTGGTAGAACAGGCCCTAACAACTAAAATTGAAGATAAGGATGAATGGATCATTGACTTAGGATGTTCACATCATATGACTAGTGATAGAAGTAAATTCTTAACCTTTCAGGAATACAATGGAGGTCTAGTGAGATTTGGAGATGATAAAGCTTGTTTGACAAAAGGAAAAGGCACTATATCTTTTGATGGTAAGCACAATATTGATAATGTTTACTATGTTGAAGGTTTGAAGCATAATATTTTGAGTGTTGGTCAATTAGTTGAAAAAGGATTTCAGTTACAAATCAAGAATGGTAAATGCACAATCATGAATAGATCTGGCTTAGAAATTGCAATCGGTAATCAGACTAGAGGTAATATCTTTCATTTGAATAACCATGAGAAGGCATGTTTGCTTGCTCATATTGATGAAAGTTGGTTATGGCATAAGAGACTTTGTCATGCAAATTTTGATTGCATTGTGAAAATCAGTACAACTAAGGCAGTAAGAGATTTACCTAAGATTGTTAAACCTCACAATCCGGTATGTAAGGAATGTCAATTTGGAAAGAAAGTTAGAGCATCTTTTAAGAGTATACCAGATAAATCCAATAATTCTCTTGACTTAATTCATACTGATTTATGTGGTCCAACAAGAACTAGAAATTACAAGGAGATAGGTATTTTATGATAATCATTGATGACTATTCTAGAATGTGTTGGGTTAATTTTCTTAGGGAGAAATCAAAAGCTTTTGGGAAATTCAAACTATTCAAGGTGATGGTAGAGAATGAAACTAGTAAGAAAATCAAATGCTTGAGATCAGATCAAGGAGGTGAATACACATCTAATGAATTTAATACATTCTGTGAAGTGAATGGGATCAGAAGACAATTATCAACACTTCAGACACCCCAATGGAATGGAGTTGTGGAAAGGAAAAAAAAAACTATCTTGGATGCAACTAGAAGCATGATATCAAAAGAAAACCTACCTAATATATATTGGAGAGAAGTAGTGAATACAACAATTTACACATTCAACAGAGTTAACATCAAAGGTGAAACCAGTAAGACCCCTCATGAACTATGGTTTGGTAATACTTCTACTCTTAAATATTTCAGAATATTTAGATGTAAATGCTATATTAGAAGAGATGAGTATATTGGCAAATTTGATCCTAGAAGTGATGAAGAAATATTTCTTGGTTATTCATCTAAGAGAAAGGCATATAGATGTTTTAAAAAGAGATTGCAGAAAATTGTTGAGAGTGCAAATGTGAAGATTGATGAACAGTTTAGAGGAAATTCAAGGTACATGGACTCTGAACCGGCAATAGAGATAATAACAAATGAACCTACAATGAGTACACCGGTACAAAATGTTGATCCAGCTACATCAGCATCATTTGAGGATTCAACAATCACTGAAGAACAACAAGAAGTAAAAACACCTCGGTATGTAAGATTGAACCACTATGAAGATCAGATAATTGGAGACAAATATCAAGGAGTTATGACTAGAGGAAGATTGGAAAATGAAGAGGTATGTCTTATTTCTCAAATTGAACCAACATCAATTAATGAGGCATGTGAAGATAAATATTGGATTAAAGCTATGGAAGATGAATTGGAATAAATTGAAAATAATAATACATGGACATTAGTTCCCCGACCTAAAGACAAAATATAATTGGAACTAAATGGATTTTCAGAAATAAAATTAATGAAGATGGTAAGGTAATCAGAAACAAAGAAAGATTAGTGTGTAAGGGATATTCACAAAAAGGAGCAGTTGATTATAATGAAACCTTTGCACTAGTAGTTAGGATTGAGGCAGTCACATTATTCTTGGCTTTTGCAGCCCACAAGAACTATAAAGTATATCAAATGGATGTTAAATGTGCATTTCTGAATGGAGATCTTGAAGAAGAAGTTTATATTAAACAACCTGATGGATTTTCATTGACAGATGACAAAGATATGGTTTGCAGGTTAAGGAAAGCTTTGTATGGACTAAAGCAAGCACCTAGAGCTTGGTATGCTAGATTGGACAAATATCTTTTGAAGATTGGATACACTAAAGGTAATGCAGACATCAGTCTATACTACAAAGTGACTAATGATGACATCTTGGTTATTGAAGTTTTTATTGATGATATAATCTTTGGAGGAGAAGATGGATTATGTAAAGACTTTTTTAATAAAATACAACAAGAATTTGAAATATCTATGATTGGGGAGATAAAATTATTTTTAGGATTGTAGATTTCATAGACTGATAAAGGTATATTCTTATGTCAATCTAAGTACTTGAAGGAATTACTAAAGAAATTTTGCATGGAAAACTCTAAACTAGTAAGCACACCTATGACTACAACTGCTAAATTATCATTGAAAGATGAATCAACACCTATTAATCCAACTAGATACAAGTCTATGATAGGAGGTTTACTGTATTTGACACAAACAAGACCCGATATTATGAATGCAGTTTGTATTGTCTCAAGATTTCAGAGTAATCCTAAGGAAAATCATGAATCAATAGTAAAAAGGATTTTTTAGTACCTACAAGGCACTACAAATCTTGGCTTATGGTATCCTAGAGATTAAAACTTTGATTTATGTGCATACACAGATGCAAATTGGGTAGGAAATGTAGATGATAGAAAAAGCACCACCGGTGGAACATTTTTTCTTGGTAGCAGATTAATTTCTTGGTTGAGAAAGAAACAAAGTTGCACATGTTTATCAACAGCTGAATCAAAATATATTGCAGCAACAACTAATTGCACACAGGTATTATGGATTAAACAAATGTTGAAGGACATAAAGGTAAAATGCAAGGAACCTATAACTGTTTGTTGTGATAATATGATAGCAATTGATATATCTAAGAACCCGGTATTTCACTCAAAGAATAAACATGTTTCTATCAAATTCAATTTTTTGAAAGAGAATGTTGAAGCAAAATAAGTGAAACTGGTTTATGTGAATACTAAAGAATAGTTTTTAGATATTTTTACTAAGTCTTTGCCTAAGGAGACATTTGAATATCTCAGAGAGAAGCTTGGAGTTATACCCCCACTAGTAGAGCCTTAGACAGTTGATGTTTGTCATCAACCATAAGAATTAACAGAGAAATATTTTATTTTGGCTTTGATGAGGAGAGCTACTTCTTAGGGGGAGTAGTTGGTATTTTGTATTTGAATCTGGTTTTTGTATTGCTTTGGCATTTGATGTCAAATGGGGAGATATATCTATGGAAAAATTGTTGGAGAGATTATTACTCTCTGTATCTGTATTTTGGTTTCTAGTTAATGATCTCTTTGGGAGATTGTTGGTTTTTTTATTTCTGGTATTTCTGTTTTGGTACTTTGATGGTTTTTCCATCTCGTGTTGCCATCAATGCCAAAGGGGGAGATTGTTGGTATTTTGGATATGTTGATATGGTTTTGTCATTGATGTCAACACCTGTCAACATTTATCAGCACTTGGAGATTCTTGATTATGTTCACTAGCAAGTCAGTGACTTATGCACAATCACTGATATTTGATTCACCGATAGGTTATATTGTTCATCTGCACTTGGAATGACTTGGAGACTACTTGTTTATGTCAAATTTTTTGTTTGGACACTTTGTTATGGTGATTTGTTTATTGGTCTATTTTGGTTTGCATATTTGTTGTTACCGACAAATAGGTCCAGGTTATGCACCGACGAGCATATCTATTTTAGATCAGCAGGGAACCTTATGAAGATGATTTGTTATTATTGTAAATGTATTGAGCTAACATGATGCATTAGATATTGAAAATGATTTTATTGTAGTATCTTTAGTGAGCTAACCTACTCAATTGGTCTTAGGTTATGGTATAAATGTAAGATCCCATTTGTGAGATTGATATGGAATTGGAAAAAGGATTGTAATAAGGTAGATGCAAATATAAGAAGAGTTATACACGCAGACATCATTCAAGATTGAAAGAAGGCATATCAAAGCTAAATCAGTACTGAATCTAGCATATGAAGATGCAATTTTGAGCAGTACATTAACATTGGATTTAACCATCCAATTGTAGTTAGTGTGACTCCCATTTTGTGATTGAGCAATGAGCTCTAGGTAGCTGGCCTTTCTGCATGTGCAAACTCCATATTGTATACACATACTATCTACAGTAGTATCATCTGATTGTGGGTAAGGTTTCCCACTGTGATTTTTCCCCTTACAGGGTTTCCATGTACAAATATCTATGTTATGTGTTGTGGATGTTATTGTCTTTTTGTTTCATGCATTAATCTTTACCGGTACTACAATTAATAGATAAAACTGTCTACCGACATAAAGTTTGGTTTACCGGTATTAAGCATTAAGTTTTGGTTAACTTAATTTTGGTTTGAATTTATTGGACAACTGATTCACCTCCCCTCTCAGTTGTCTCCGGAACCTAACATAGCATTTGGATTTGGATAATATGACATTGAGAATCCATTACGTGAGACTCAACAACTGTATTTTGAATAGCTATTGGGCGTGTATCTAAGTTTGCAAGAAAAGGTTTTCTCTCTCAG